>NC_056736.1:403080857-403185857 GCF_019279795.1 Protopterus annectens
AAAGTAAAAATAAGGAAAACCAAAATCAGGGGGCTGGAGGGAGGAAAACCAGGACTGCAACAGTGAATACAATCCAACATCTACATTTATGTTAAGTGTGCACAACTGTACTATGTTCTTCGTGTTTCACTGTTGCAGTAATCACACACGGGTTGACTCCCAAAGCTGAGTAAGAGTGGAGGCAGTCAAGAAGGTTTAGGGCTGGCTAGTAGGCCTTGCAAGACTGCTGTAGCAAATTCAGCCCTGAATTTAGAAAAGATAGGTAGGTGGTAATGCGTGGTGAAGGTGTGACAGAACTCCAGGTTGCAGCTTCCAGAAGGTCCCTGGTAGGGACTCCCCTGAGAAATGCTGTAGAGGTGGAGGTAGCCCTAGTGGAATGTGGTCTGATCCCCTGTGGGGTAGGTTTTCCATGGTGCTTGTAGCAGAAATGGATGCAGTATGCTATCCATTTGGAAATGGTTTGTTGTGAAATGGCCCTACCCTCTACCCCTGTAGCAAAGCTGACTAGCAGCTGGTCAGATTTTCTGAAAGGCTTAGTCCTGTCAAGATAGAACGTGAGCTGTCTGTGCATGTCTAAGGAGTGCAGGATCTTTTCCCCTTTATTCTGAGGGTTAGGGAAGAAGGTTGGTAAATTGATGGATTGGTTTAAAGCCACACTGGACACCACCTTAGGCATAAAGGATGATTTAGTTCTGCGGGAAACCCTGCCAGCATGGAAAATAATGAAGGGTTCCACAGCCATTAGTGCCTGTAACTCAGACGCTTCTTGCTGAAGTTATGGTTAGAAGCAAGGCAGTCTTCCAAGAGAGGAATTTTAACTCTGCTGAAGCAGCAGGTTCAAAAGGAGGAAGTGTGAGCCTTTCCAGTACAAAGTTAAGGTCCCAGGCAGGGGTGGGTGCTCTCCTAGGGGGCTTTAATTTGTTAGCCCCTCTCAGGAACTGTTTGATGAGAGGGTGAGAAAATAGAGGTGGCTCAGTATTATAATGAGCTGAGATGGTAGAGGCATGAATCTTAATGGAGGAGAAGGATAGGCCTCTGTAGAGTAGCTCTGCTAGGTAATCCAGGATTTGAGGCAAGGATGGCACTGCTGTGTCCTTCCCTTGAGATGGATTCCAAGAACAGTATCTTTTCCACTTTTCAGCACAGGTTGACAGACAAGATCAGACAGGAGTCCCCGTGGACTATGATGTTTGCAGATGACATTGTGATCTGTAGTGAGAGTAGGGAACAGGTGGAGGAGACCCTGGAGAGATGGAGATATGCTCCAGAGAGAAGAGGAATGAAGGTCAGCAGGACTAAGACAGAATATATGTGTGTGAATGACAGGGAGGCTAGAGGAATGGTGAGGATGCAGGGAGTAAAGGTGGCGAAGGTGGATGAGTTTAAATACTTGGGATCAACAGTTCAGAGTAATGGCGAGTGTTGAAGAGAGATGAAGAAGAGAGTACGGGCAGGATGGAGTGGGTGGAGAAGAGTGTCAGGAGTGATTTGTTACAGACGAGTACCAGTAAGAGTGAAAGGGAAGGTCTACAAGAGGGTAGTGAGACCAGCTACGTTATATGGGTTGGAGACAGTGGCATTGACAAAAAGGCAGGAGTCAGAGCTTGACGTGGCAGAGTTGAAGATGTTAAGATTTGCACTGGGTGTAGCGAGGATGGACAGGATTAGGAATAAGTATATTAGAGGGTCAGCCCAGGTTGGAAGGTTTGGAGACAAAGCCAGAGAGGCAAGATTATGTTGGTTTGGACATGTGCTGAAGAGGGATGCAGAGTATATTAGGAAAAAGATGCTAAAGATGAAGCTGCCAGGTAACAGGAAAAGAGGAAGGCCTAAGATAAGGTTTATGGATGTGGTGAGAGAGGACATGCAGGTGGTTGGTGTGACAGAGCAAGATGCAGAGGACAGGAAAAAAAAATGGAAACAGTTGATCTGCTGTGGCGACCCCTGACGGGAGCAGCCAAAAGAAGAAGAAGCAGCAGCATAGGATTTCCTAGTACTAGGCCTTCTGGCTTCAAGAATGACATCCAGCACCTGTTTGCTGAAGATTGCTGGTGTGGTATTCAAGGTATAAGCCAGGCTGCAAGGTTTTGGTTTTGCAATTGTGGATGCAAAATCTGTCCCTCCTGCTGAAACAGCAGGGTAGGAGTCTGGTGAAGGTGCCAGGGTGGCACTGTTGTCAGAATGCGTAGGAGTGGATACCAGTGCTGGCATAGCCAGTCTGGGGCAACAGGAATTACCCTTGGTCTTTCCTGTTTTACCTAGAGTAGCACTCTTGAGAGAAGGGGCAGAGGGGAAAGGCATAAAGTGAGAGGTTTTCCCATTGAAAGGACAGGGCATCCTCCAGGCTCTGTTGTGAGGGTTCCTGGTGCAGTATTTGCTCAAATGATGGTTCTTGGGGGAAGCAAAGAGGTCCACTTCCAGTGTCCCACACCTTTGGATCAGAAGGTTGAAGGTGGTGGGCTCCAATTACCACTCGTGTGGGTCTAGGAGATTTCTGCTTAAGTTGTCTGCCAGTGACTTTTTTTTGCCTGGCAGGAATTGAGCTTGTAGATGCTCTTGGTTTCTCAAGGCTGTGTTCCACAGGGCCATGGCTAACCTGCATTGTGGGTAAAAATGGGTTCCCCATGATTGTTTAGGTATCACATAACTGTGGTGTTTTCTGTTTTTATAAGCAGTTGTCCTGGAAGGATTAGGTGTTTGAAGGCTATCATATCATTCTATACAGCTAGCATCTCTTTTTGATTGATGTGCAAGAGAATCTGTCCGGGGCTCCAGTGGCCTTGAATGCATCTGACAGCCATGTGAGCCCCCCATGCATAGTCTGATGCATCCGATGTCAGGGTTTGGGCAGAGAGGGGTTGAGTAAAAAAACAGCTCCTTGTTGTGGTTGCATGCTTCTGCCCACCAAAGGAACTCTGCTCTTAGACAAGGTATGATAGAAATGACTGTTTCAAGGTCCTGAGAATGTTGGCACCAAAAATCTACGTACCATTGAAGTTTCCTCATATGCAGTCTTGCATATGGAATTAGCAGAGTACATGAGGCCATGAAAGTACAGTTGTGTACACTTACCATAAATGTAGATGTTGAGTGTATTCACTGTTGCAGTCATTACATTTGGGTAATCTGCTGGCAGGTTGCCCTCAGTCGGCCTGATTAACAAAGTTTTGGGTCCTGCAATGGTTGCTATCCCTTCTTCCATGACATCAGGTCATCAGGAGTATAAAACATGCAGCTGACGCCATTACATCAGTTCTTCTTGCCCCAGATGTCAGCTGCCCCCCAAATAGGGAGCCAAATATTTAAGTAATTAAAAACACAAAAATATACATCTCCAAACTAAAGCAAATACACCAAAAAGGCTTTTAAGCATAGTAAAGGAAAGTATAAGTATAGAAAGAGAAAAAAACAGGGGTCTGGAGGGAGGGTAAAGTACAGTTTTGTACCTACCATAAATGTAGATGTTCGAGGATCCACATTGCTGCAGTCCTTACTATTGGGTAGTCCGCTGTCCCAGTCGGCCCGAATACCAGAGTATAAGGCTGACGTCGGTCAGGGCGCATTAGACTGACGTCAGTACGTCAGGGTACTAATGCGCATGACCGACGTCATATCCTCAGTCTTTTCTTGCCCCAGATGTCAGAAGACCCTAAAAAGACAAGGCCCAAAATACCTGCACCAAACATATGTACAATATATACAAAAAGATATATACAAAAATATCAGCATATAACCACACCTACACAACCACCCCTAAACACAGAGGGGAAGGAGGGAGGGTAAATTGGACTGCAGCAATGTGGATCCTCGAACATCTACATTTATGGTAGGTACAAAACTGTACTATGTTCTTCGTTCCACATTGCTGCAGTCCTTACTATTGGGTAGAATCCCAAAGCAGAGGTAAGGGAGGCTGGCAAATCATAAAGAAGTAGGAGCTGACAACATGCCTTGCAAAACAGCTGTGGCAAAACCAGCCCTAGACTTAGAGTAGATAGGAAGGTGATAATGCTTAGAGAAAGTATGCACTGAACTCCAAGTAGCTGCCTCCAAAATATCCTTAGTTGCCACCCCTAGAAATGCTGTTGAAGTGGCAGTAGCCCTAGTGGAATGAGGCCTAATCCCAGCTGGAATCTCCTTGCCATGATGGGAATAACAAAATGCAATGCAAAACCCAATCCACCTAGAAATAGTTTGTTTTGACACAGGCTTGCCCTGCAAACTCAAAGCAAAAGAAACAAACAACTGCTGAGACTGCCTAAAATCCTTAGTCCTGCTTAAATAATAACGCAATTGCCTGTGTACATCTAAAGTGTGCAAAATCTTTTCCCCTTTATTTTGAGGGTCTGCATAAAAAGTAGGCAAATGAATAGTTTGGTTTAAAGCCACACTAGAAACCACCTTAGGCATAAAGGAAGGATTAGTACGTAATGATACCCTATCCTTATGGAAAATCAAAAGGGCTCTACTGCCATAAGGGCCTGCAACTCAGACACCCTTCTTGCAGAAGTAATAGCCAACAGAAAAGCAGTCTTCCATGACAAGTATTTCAATTCAGCAGTAGCCTGAGGCTCAAAAGGTTGTAGAGTAAGTTTTCCAACACAAAATTGAGATCCCAAGCAGGAGTAGGAGCTCTACGTGGGGTCTTATATTCTTTGCCCTCTAAGAAACTGCTTAAACAAAGGATGCGAAAACAATGGTGGGTCACAATCATAGTGAGCTGAAATTGCTGCAGCATGAATCTTAATGGAAGAGAAAGACAAACCTTTGTCCAATAACTCAGTAAGATATTGAAGAGCCACACTCAAATTAGGCTCAGAAATCTCCAAATTCTTTGCTGTACTCCAAAATAAAAATCTCTTCCATTTTTCTGCGTACACTTTCCTTGTACTAGGTCTTCTAGCTTCCATAATCACATTTAAAACTTGTTGAGGAAGTTGAGACCTGCTGTGTTTCAACACAGAATATGCCAGGCTGTTAGATGAAGAGAGTGAAGCTTGACATTGAGCAGATGACCATTCTTCTGAGATAACAGATGAGGAATCAAAGGTAAAGGCCATGGAGGCTTCCTTACCAGACTCCTTAGTAGTGGATACCTGTGTTGCCGAGGCCAATCTGGAGCTATCAAAATCATCCTTGGCTGGTCTTGTCTGACTTTTAAGAGCACCTT
Organism: Protopterus annectens; assembly: GCF_019279795.1. NCBI lineage: Eukaryota > Metazoa > Chordata > Ceratodontiformes > Protopteridae > Protopterus > Protopterus annectens. The sequence goes on from NC_056736.1 coordinate 403,086,028, forward strand.
TGGAAGAAGAGGCAGAGGTGGAAAGGCATACACATGAAGGTTTTTCCAACTGAAAGACAGAGCATCCACTTTCCAAGCTGTGTGATGAAACCCCTTTGTGCAAAACTTTGGCAGCTGGTGGTTTAGTGGAGAAGCGAACAGATCTATGTCTGGAGTTCCCCATGACACTGTCAATTTCTGAAATACATGAAGATCCAGTTTCCACTCGTGGGGATCCATGATTTGTCTGCTTAACACGTCTGCTAAGGAGTTCTGTGCTCGGCAGAAAGCTTGCCTGAAGAGTTAGTTGCAAGCTTAGCGCAGTCTCCCATAAAATCATTGCTTGCCTGCATAGAGGAGAAGAATGTGTTCCCCTTGCTTGTTGATGTACCACATGACAGTTGTGTTGTCTGTTAGAATCAACACCTGCCCTGGAAGAAGTAACTCCTTGAAAGCCATTAATGCAAACTGGACTGCTAACATCTCCTTCATGTTGATATGTAGATGCTGTAGTCTGGCAGGCCACTTGTCTTGTATCCACTTTCCATTCAGATGAGCTCCCCAAGCAATGTCCGAGGCATCTGTCGTTAAAATCTGACTCGCCTCTGGCGGGTCACAGAGAGTCCCTTGTTTAGGTGACATTCCTGAGCCCACCACAAAAATTCTTTTGAAGGTAAGGTATTATTTGAATGACAGTGTCCAAATCCTGGCAGTGCTGTGTCCATACATATTTGAGATACCATTGTAGCTTCCTCATATGCAGTTTGGCATTGGGAAGCACCAGAATACAAGATGCCATGAACCCTAATGCTTGAAGGACTGTCCTTGCAGTCAGCACGGACTGATGAGATAGTTGATGGAAGTAAAGAGATAGACTCTGTTGTTTGTCCGGGGTTAAAAAGGCCATCTGGGCTGCTGTATTCAGTCTCACACCCAGAAAGCACATGTCTTGAGAGGGTACTAGACTGGACTTTATTTCGTTCACAGAATACCCTAGGCATCTTAGCACTGCTATAACATATTCCAGATGCTGTAGAAGGTCTTCCTTTTCTTGAGCCAGAATCAGGCAGTCGTCCAAGTAAGGATAGATTTGAATTCCTTTTAGCCTGAAGTAAGCTATCACTGGAGCCAGAACCTTTGTGAATACTCTGGGCAGTAGATAAGCCAAAGGGCAATGCAGAGAACTGATAATGAGAATTTCCAGCTCGAAAGCAGATACTTCCTGCAACTTAGTCTTATAGGCACATGAAGGTAAGCTTCCTTGAGATCTAAAGTTACCATCCAGTGATCTTTGCCCAGCAGAGGTAAAAGCTGTTGTAACGTCAACATCTTGAACTTGGGAATGTCCAGATAAGTGTTGAGGATAGATAAATCCAAAATTGGTCTCCACGTGTTCCCCTTCTTTGGTACTAGGAACAGGCGGGAATAAAATCCTAGGCCCCTTTCTAATACAGGGACTGGCTGAATGGCCCCTATTTGGAGTAACTGAGAAATTTGCTTGTGAGCCTCTTTCCTTTGAGGAGGAGGAACGTCTGGCATGCCTTTGAAAGGGGGCAATGTATGGAAATAAAACCTGTAACCGTGGTGAATGATATCCAACACCCATCTGTCTTGAGTAATTAAATCCCAATTTTCCTTGAAAAGAGACAGTCTTCCTCCCAAAGGAGCTGCCAGACGAGAATCTACTGGCAGCTGAAAAGGCAGGTCATTGGGTCTGTTTGAAAGGACTGACCCCTGCCCTCACCAGAAGTCTGAGCAGGTGAACTCCCTGTTCTAGGCCTAAAAGAACCCTGAGCTCTGCCCCTACCACGTCTAGACCTACCCCTAGACTGGGAATCATAAGCAGGATATGTCCATCCCTTAGTAGGCCAATTTCTACTAAACTTGGTGGCTGCACCTGCAAAAATCTTTAACAGTTTGCATAGACTTAGCTTTGTCCTCCATTTTCTTTAAAACTGCTTCCACAGGCGAACCAAACAACACATCCGACTGTAAAGGAGCATCCAAAATCCTTGTCTTAACATGCTCAGCTAAATTCTGATCCCTCAACCAGGCATGCCTGCGAAGAACAGAACTAGTGGCAGCCACCCTCGAGGAGGCCTGTACAGCATCAAAACCACATTGCAAGGAATGCTTACCCACTTGTTCAGACACATGAACTAAATCCAGCAACTCTTTACACTCAATACCTTCCGCCAAAGCATCCACCTTAGATTTCAGTTGTGAAAGGAGATAATTTTGATATTTAAGCATGTGAAACTGACAATTCAAGCCCTCATGGCTAAAGTGGAAGAAGTATACACTTTCTTTCCCCATCTATCCAAAGCCCTTGCCTCTTTATCAGTGGGAACAGGGTTTTTAACCACAGAGGCCGTAACACCTTTAGGTCCCTGAGAAACAGTTTCCGGGTCTGCCCTAGGACTCTTAAAAGATACTTATGAGCTTCAGGCACCCTATAGTACCTATCAGGTTTAACAGGAGCAGGAGGCAAAGAATCAGGGTTCAGGGAAGCCTCTGCAAAACATCTTCCACCACATTTAACACAGGAGGTATAGCTAAGGGCCTATGCTGGGGCAAAAACAAGAATTCCCTAAGCCTTTTCCTGGAATCAGAGTAATCCTGGCCTTCCCATTTAAAGTGCTCCCTCATGGAATGCAGAGTCTCTGAAAATGAGAAATCCTCAGGAGGAGAAGCTGTAGGAGTGGAATCATCCACATCGAATCAGAATAAGGAGGATACTCCTGCAAATCTTCGCCAGAAGACTCAGAAGCCTCTGAACACTGTTCAAAACTATCAAACTCGGTTCCACCCTAGGCCTCTTATCAGGAGGGCATAGAACCTCTAATCATAGTAATCAAATCTTCTGCCATTTTAAGCATATGTTTCTTAGGCACAGAACCTGAAATGCTAGGAGAAGCCCCCACTGAAGCTGAACTCGGCCTACCTCTCAAAGAAGTTTTGGCAACAGAAGGAGAGGCTCTAACTACCTTGGGAAGAGAGGGAAGAACAGTTACCTGAGAAGCCCCCTCAGCCTGGCCTACCTCCTGAGAAGGCACATCCTGTAATAGTAAAGTCTCAGCCTGAGACTCCAAAGAAACTCCTGGCAAAACCTCTGGCTCCACTGAGCCTTCTAGAGAACCGACGTCCGGGACTGCCGGTTCATCAACCCTAGGCTATGCTGTTTTGTCCTTGCGCTTCTTGGATGAAGCGGCGCGGAGCATCCGGCGGCATTTTATAATTACAGCGCTTCCCAAACACTAACCTGGCACAGTCTAACCGTCTCTTAATAGTGCGCTTGTTAAACCTAGCACAAGAGCGGCATCCAACAACGTCGTGCTCAGGCCCTAAACAAGGTATACACAAGGTATGGTAATCCCTATGAGGTATCTGTTTCCCACAAGAAATACAGTTATTCACTTTTTCTGACATCCGGTTAAATACTGAGGCAAGAAAAACAAAATGTTCCCCAGCGGGTACTTAGCCAACTCTGATTTGGTCTGAAACTCCGGCTTCGGAAATATTTCAGAACGCCAACCTGCACTCGCAAAACTGCTTCTGCATCGGACCATGCGGCAAAAAAGACTGAGGATATGACGTCGGTCATGCGCATTAGTACCCTGACGTACTGACGTCAGTCTAATGCGCCCTGACCGACGTCAGCCTTATACTCTGGTATTCGGGCCGACTGGGACAGCGGACTACCCAATAGTAAGGACTGCAGCAATGTGGAACGAAGAACATCCAGGACTTGCAACAGTGAATACACTCTAACATCTACATTTATGCAAGTGTACACAACTGTACTATGTTCTTTGTGTTTCACTGTTGCAGTCATTACATTTGGGTAGATTTCCAAAGCTACGGTTGGGAGGATGGATTTATACAGCATTAGGACCAGCTATAAGGCCCTGCAGGACAGCAGTGGCAAAGCTAGCTCTGGATTAGAGAAGAAAGGTAAATGGTAATGTTTGGTAAACGTATAAACTGAGCTCCAGGTAGCAGCTTCTAAAATGTCTCTGAGAAAGGCTGCAGAAGTGGATGCAGCCCTGGTGGAATGAGATTTGATCCCCTGAAAGATAGTTTTACCATGGTGCATATAGCAGAAACGAATACATTGGCTTATCCATTTGGAAATAGTCTACTTTGAAATAGCCTTTCCCTCTGCCCCTGCAGCAAATGCCACCAGTAGTTGATCATATTTTCTTAGAGATTTTGTCCTGTTTAAGTAAAATCTAAGCTGTCTTTGTACATCCAATGAATGCAGAATCCGCTCCCCCTTGTTCTGTGGATTGGGAAAGAAAGTTGGCAAATGAATGGTTTGATCAACAGCCACACTGGATACCACCTTAGGCATGAAGGATGGACTGGTCCTGACAGATACCCTGTCTGCATGAAAAATAATGAAAGGCTCCACTGTCATAAGAGCCTGTAATTCAAAAATCCTTCTAGCTGAACTGACTGCTAAAAGGAAAGCTGTTTTCTAAGAGAAATTTTAATTCTGCAATAACAGCTGGCTCGAAAGGAGGAAGAGTAAGTTTTTGCAATACAAAGTAGAGGTCCCAGGCAGGGGTTGGGTCTCTCCTTGGTGGTCTTAAGTTTTTGGCCCCTCTGAGATACTGCTTTAGCAGAGGATGAGAGAAGAGAGGAGGCTCTGTGTTATAATGAGCTGAAATGGCTGAGGCATGGAATTTTATGGAAGAAAAGGACAGGCCCTTGTAAAGCATCTCAATTAAGTATTGTAAAATCTGAGGAATATTGGGCACTGCTGTACTTATCCCTCGTGACTGATTCCAGGCACAAAATCCTTTCCATTTGTCAGCATAAGATTTTCTAGCACTAGGCCTTCTTGCCTCCAAAATGACATCCATCACAGGTTTGCTAAGGGATGCAAAGGGTGAATTTAGGTGATTAGCCACACTGCAAGATTCAAAGTTTGGAGCTGAGTGTGCAGAATTTGGTTGTTCTGCTGAGACAGTAAGTAAGGTGTCTGAGGCAGGTGCCACGGTGGAAAGTGTGACATATTGCGCAGGAGTGGGTACCAGTGTTGGCGAGGCCAGACTGGAGCAAATCAAAATCATTTTGGTTTGTCCTGCTGCACTTTTAGTAGAACTTGGGAGAGCAGAAGGGGAAAAGCATAGACTGACAGGTTTTTCCAGCTGAAAGAAAGGGCATCCACTTTCCAGGCTGTTTTGTGATGAATTCTTGTGCAGAATTTGTCCAACTGATAGTTCTGGGGTGAGGCAAAATGATCTATGTCTGGACTCCCCCATTTGCGTGTCAACATGTTGAAAATCTGTAGTTCCAGTTTCCATTAGTGTGGGTCCATGAGATTTTTGCTTAGTTCGTCTGCAGAGTATTCAACTTTCCTAGCAAGGATTGAGCTTGTAGCTGTATTTGATAGGTCAAGGTCATGTTCCACAATGCCCTGGCTAGTCTGCAAAGGGGGTAGGAGTGTGTACCCCCTTGATTGTTTATGTACCACATAACTGTGGTGTTGTCTGTCTTTACCATTAATTGTCCTGGATGAAGATAGTCCTTGAAAGCTGTCAGTGCATTCTGTACACCTAGCATCTCTTTTTGATTGACTAAAGGTGCATTTGATTTGGGCTCCATTTGCCCTGAATGCACTTCCTTGCCAGATGAGCCCCCCAAGCATAGTCTGATGTGTCTGTAGTTAGAGTTTTGGCTGCAGGGGATGGAGTGAATGGCAGTCCCTTGTTTTGGTGGCAGACCTCTGCCCACCATAGGAAATCTAGTTGCAGGCAAGGTATGATAGGAATCATTGTTTCCAGGCTGTGAAAGTGTTGACTCCATAAACCTTTTAAGTACCACTGAGGTTTACTCATACGCAGTCTTGCATATGGAATTAGAAGAATGCAGGAAGCCATGAACTCCAAGGCTTGCAGAATTTGTCTTGCAGATAGCAGGGTTTTTGTGGCCACCTGTTTGAAGTAAGTTACCAAATGAATTAGCTTTTCTGGCGTAAGGTAAGCCATCTGGGTAGTTGTATTCAAGCTTGCACCCAGGAATGTAATATTTTGTTGAGAGGGTACCAGTTGTGGTAAGATAAGTGCTTGGTAAGTGTAATGGGAAGTCATTCAGACTGCTTACCATAGGGGGTGCCTTGTTGCTGCTAGATTTGGAGGAGGAGGCACCCCATTGTTTTGTTCTAAAAGTCCCTTGTGACTTAAATCTTGAGCCTTTGTAATGTCTGGGTTTGACTTGAGTGGCTCTCGAAGAAACTGGAAAGGACCAGTTCTTAGTAGGCCAGTGCCTACTAAATCTTGGAGGTTGCACTTGTAAGAAATATTTCACAATTTGCATAGATTTAGCTTTTATCTTCCATCTTTTTTAAAACTTCTTCAGCCTTATTACCAAAGAGACAGTCCTGATGTAAAGGAGCATCCAACAATTTTGCTTTAACATGATCAGGCAAGGTTTGCTCTTTGAGCCAAGCATGCCTTCTTAGCACAGACCCAGTTACAGCAGCCCTGCAAGAGGCCTCTAAAGAATCAAAACCACACTGCATAGTATGTTTTCCAACTTGTTCAGCTGAATGTAATAAATCCTGTAAATCTTTATTTTCCACACAGTCAGAAATTAACATAATTTTCTGTTTAAGCAGTCCCATGATATGCTGTTGATATTTAAGCATTTGAAATTGACAGTTTTAAGCCCTGATTGCCAAGGTTGCAGAACTGTAAACCTTTTTACCCCATCTATCCAGCGTCCTGGAATCTCTATCAGAAGGGGTAGGATTTTTAGCAGTAGAGGCCTTAATGCCCTTGGGACCATAAGAAATGGTTTCAGGATCTGCAATATGATTTTTGAAAAGGAATTTGGGGAGTCAGGAACCCTGTAGTATCTGTCTGGCTTACAAGGAGCCGGAGGCAGAGAATCAGGAGACATACTAGATTCTGAGAAAACATCATCAACAATGTCTAGAACAGGAGGTATAGCCAAAGGCCTATGCTGACGAAGAAGAAGAAAATCCCTAAGTCTCTTTTTAGATTCAGAGAAATCCTGACTTTCCCAGTGAAAATGTTCCCTTAAAGTATATAAAGTTTCCCCAAAAGAAAAATCCTCAGGGGGAGAAGCAGAAGGAATAAAATCTTCTGCATCAGAGTCCTCATAAGTTTGTATAGACAAATCCTATTCATTAGAAGAGTCAGAAGAAATAGAATCATGTTCAGAAGATTCATAATCAATGTCTTGCCTAGGCCTCTTAGAAGGGGGGGGGGGTTGGCTACCCCTGATCGGAGTAATTAAATCTTCAGCCATTTTGATCATCTGTTTTTTAGGCATAGGGGCCTGCACATGTGGCCCAGGCGTCGTATTTTTAGATATAGATTTTGATTTTGGCCTTAATTCTGAGGATGGCGTCAGTCTAATATACAAATCTGTAGGCCTGAAAATACTCTCAGAAGCAGGTGCCTGCACAGCGGCTCCGGAACCATCTAAGATGGAGACATCCGCGAGTTCCATAACTGAAACATCTCGTGGCATACCGGACTCCGAATGGGTCAAAGTAGAGGCCTGCGAATCAGAAGTAGCGGGTATCAGGGGCTGTGAAAGCACCTCACTGATTACCGGCGAACTGGCGACTGGCTTAGAAGAAGCATCATCGTCAGTTTTGGACCTAGACGGCCTGTCTCTGTCTTTTTCTTTGCGTTTTTTAGGTATTCCGGTAGTCGGATTGCTAACAGACGACATTTCTGGATAATTAAATTGTGAGCCAAAATATTTATAAACAAAAATATACAGACGTTTAATAGTGCGTTGATTAAATGTAGCACAAAACCGACAGCAAGGTACGTTGTGGTCAGGGCCTAGGCAAGGAATACAGTACAAATGAAAATCCTTATGAGGTAATTGCTTCCCACAAGTAATTCAATTATGAACTTTTACTGACATCAGTAAAGAGCAAGAAAAAGTTTCCCCAATGGGGTACTTAGCTTTTTAGTTGAAGACTTCAGTTCTGAAACTCGAAAACGAACATTTCAGTAGTCGGCCTACCGGCACTTGCGAACTGCTTCTGCTTCGGGCACCTTGCAGCAAGAAAGACTGATGTAATGGCGTCGGCTGCATGTTTTATACCCCTGACGTCATGGAAGAAGGGACAGCAACTGACACAGGACCCAAGACTTTGTTAATCAGGCTGACTGAGGGCAACCTGCCAGCAGATTACCTAAATGTAATGACTACAACAGTGAAACATGAAGAATATCCATAGGGCTTGCAGTATTTTCCTTTCAGATAGCTGGGTTCTGGTGGCCATTTGTTTGAAGTAGTTTGTCAGAGAGATCTGTTTTTCTGAAGTGAGAAATGCCATCTGGGAAGTTGTGTCCAAGCTTGCTCCCAGGAATACAATCTTTTGACTGGACACCAGTTGTGATTTCTTTTTGTTGATGGTGTACCCCAATGAAGTGAGAAGGTTTTTTACAAAGGCCAGGTGCTGAAGTAGCAATTCTTGACTGTCCGTCTGAATCAGGCAGTCATCCAAGTATGGGAAAATCTGGATATTTCACTGCCTGCAGTATGCAATGGCTGGAGCCAGGCAGTAGATAAGCCAAATGGAGGTGCAGAGAACTGATAGTGCATAGAGCCTGCCCTGAAATGTAAATATTTTCTGCATGACTCCCTTATGGGGATGTGCAGATAAGCTTCTTTTACGTCTAGAGTGACTAACCAGGCATCCTTGGCTAGCATAGGGAGAAGCTGTTGCAAGGTAAGCATCTTGAATTTTGGGACCACCAGAAAGGTGTTGAGGATTGATAGATCCAGGATTGGGCACCAAGAGCCCTCTTTTCTGGGCACCAGGCCAAGTCTGGAGTAGAAACCCTGACCCCTTTGTTCTAGTGGAACAGGTTGAATAGCTCTGATATTGAGCAGGGAAAGTACTTGCTTTTGAGCCTCTGCCCACTGGTTTGGAGGAAGGTCTGGAAACCCGCTTGGGGTTGGCAGTGAATGAAAGTAGAATTTGTACCCCTGGGATACAATATTTAGGAACCATCGGTCCTGAGTAATGGACATCCAGTTTTTGCATGAAGGGCAAGTTTTCCTCCTAGGGGCAAAAGTAATTGGGCAGGGCTGGGAAGGATAACCGATAAGTCACTGTGAACTTTTTCCATAAGGAGGTGGCTTACCACTCCTTGTTTTTGATGTGGGAGCACTCCATTGTTTAGATCTCTGCATACCCTGAGACTGTAGTCTGGGTGGCCCGGTTTCCCCTGGGTTTGGTCTGGGAAGGCCTGGAAGGGGCTGGAAACTACCAGTGTTTTGAAGGCCAATGCCTACTGAATCTAGGTGGCTGCACTTGTAAGAATTATTTGACAGTCTGCATAGATTTAGCTTTTTCTTCCATCTTTTTGAGAACGTCTGCTTTGGTGCCAAACAAACAGTCCTTATTTAAAGGAGCATCTAGTAATTTGGATTTGACATAATCTGGCAATGTCTGTTCCTTCAGCCAAGCATGCCGTCTCAGTACTGACCCAGTGACTGCATCCCTCCAAGAAACTTCTAGGGCATCAAAGCCACACTGCAAAGTATGCTTACTAACTAGGTTTGCAGAATGCATTAACTCTTTTAAATCTTTACTTTCTGCACAATCTGGAAGTAACACCATTTTTTGTTCAATTGGTTCCATAATATGTTGTTGGTGCTTCAACATGTGAAACTGGCAATTCAATGGCCTGATGGCAAGAGTTGCAGAGGTATATATAACCTTCTTACCCCATCTGTCTAAAGCTTTGGAATCCTTGTCCGAAGGGGTAGGATTTTTGGCTGTAGTAGCCTTAATACCTTTAGGTCCCTAGGAAATGGTCTCTGGATCAGCAGTAGGATTCTTGAAGAGAAATTTGTGGGAATCAGGTACTCTGTAGTACCTGTCAGGTTTCCTAGGGGCCAGGGGTAATGCATCTAGAGTAAGACTGGATTAAACAAAAACATCATCTACAACATCCAGGACAGGGGGTATAGCTACAGGCCTGTGCTGAGGAAACTCTAAAAAAAATTCTCTGAGTCACTTTTTGGACCGAGAATAGTCTTGGCATTCCCAGCAGAAATGCTCTCTTAAAGTATGCAAGGTTTCACCAAAAAAAAAATCCTCTGGAGGGGAGGCAGAGAGAATGGATTCCTCTGCATCTGAATCCTCATAGGCTGATAACGGCATGTCCTAATAATCATAAGGTTCAGAGTCATTGGACTCCTGGTCTGTAGAATCATTAGGAAACTCAAATCTTTGCCTTTTAGCAGGGAAAGGCTGGCTTACCCCAATTACGGTGATAAGGTCTTCAGCCATTCTAAGAATTTGTTTTTGTGGCATGGAAGCTTGAGCACGCGCTTTGTTCGTCAGTTTTCTAGGCGTAGTACGTACTCTGGGCCTAAGAAACTCGGTGGCTTTGGCTAAAAACAAACTTGTCAGTTTGATCTGAACATCGGTAGGTCGAAATACACCCTCAGAAGCAGTTGGCTGCATAGAGGCTCCGGACCCATCCAAGGTAGAGACATCTGCAGGTTAAATAGTCAAAGAAGCATCTAGTGGTATACCGGACTCCAAATGGGTCTCAGCAGAGGCCTGCGAATCCACAAAAGCGGGCATCAGGGGCTGCAAAGGTGCCTCCCGTTTACCGGCAGACTGGCGACTAGCTTAACGGAAGTGTCATCAGCAGTCTTGGACCTATGTGGTCTGTCTCTGTCTTTATCTTTACTTTTTTTGGAAGAGCGGTAGTCGGATGGCTTACCAAAGCCATTTCAGAATATGGAGAATGACAGCGAAAGAATTTGGTGACAAAGATAACCAGACGACGGATGATTTGGGCGTTAAACAAGGCACAAAACCGACAGATGATTTGGGCGTTAAACAAGACACAAAACCGACAGCGAGGGACTTCATGGTTTGGGCCTAAACAGGAAACGCAGTAAGAATGAAAATCTCTGTGAGGTATTTCCTTTCCACGGGCAAGACAATTGTTAACTTTTTCTGACACTGGTTAGAGCAAGAAAAAAGGGTCCCCAACGGGGTACTTAGCTTTAGAAGACTTCAGGATTGCAAACTCGAAAACGCAAATTTCAGGTAGCGGTCGACCAGCACTTGCGAACTGCTTCTGCTTCGGTCTCATCGGCAAGAAAGACTGATGTAATGGCGTCGGCTGCCTAATTTACACCTCTGACAACCTTATGTCATGGAAGAAGCGACAGCATCTGACGCAGAAATACTAAGACTCTGGTATTCGGGCCGACTGAGGGCTACCTGCAGGCAGATAACCCAAGTGTGATGACTTCACACGAAGAACACCACACTAGCACACACTACAGCCCCTACCCAAAACCCTTAACAAATTAACACTTACCTGAATCAAAAACCACAGTGAAACACCGGAAACGCCAATTCAAAATCTCCGGTGTGAGAGGTTTTGAATTTCGCACTTCTGAGGTTTCGTGGTTTTCAGGATTCCACTTTATGGGCTCGAAATACCGAATTTCGATATTTCAGTATTTTGAGCTTTTAAAGTGAATCCATAGATATATATATATATATATATATATATATAGATAGATAGATATATATTATAGATAGATATAAATATATATCTCTATATACGTATATCTCTATATCTATATATCTATATCTATATCTATATATCTATATATATCAAACCCCATTACATTTGGGATGACTCCCAAAGCTAAGAAAGGGAAGAGGATGTTAGAAAGCATTAGGGCCAGCTATTAAGCCCTGCAAAACTGCAGTGGCAAAACCAGCTCTGGATTTAGAAGAAATAGGCATGTGGTAATGCTTGGTGAAGGTATGTACAGAGCTCCAAGTAGCAGCTTCTAGGATGTCCCTGGTAGGGACTCCTCTGAGAAAGGCTGAAGACGTAGATGCAGCCCTGGTGGAATGTGATCTAATCCTCTGTGGGGTAGGTTTTCCATGGTGCTTATAGCAGAAATGAATGCAATGGGCTATCCATTTAGAAATGGTTTGCTTTGAAATGGCCTTCCCCTCTGCCCCTGCAGCAAAGCCAGCTAGCAGCTGTTCAGACTTTGAGAGCTTTAGTCCTGTCCAAATAAAATCTAAGTTGTCTGTGCACGTCCAAAGAGTGCAGTATTCTCTCTCCTTTATTTTGTGGATTCGGGAAAAAAGTAGGCAAATTAATGGACTGATTTAGGACCACACTAGACACCACCTTGGGCACAAAGGAAGGATTGGTCCTGAGGGAAACCCTGTCTGCATGGAAGATAATGAGGGGCTCCACTGCCATAAGGGCCTGTAATTCAGACACTCTTCTAGCTGAAGTGATGGCTATAAGGAAGGCTATTTTCCAAGAAAGGAATTTCAACTCTGCAGTTGCAGCTGATTCAAATGGAGGGAGACTGAGCTTTTCCAATACAAAATTAAGATCCCAGGCTGGAGTAGGGGCTCACCTGAGGGGGGGGGGGGTCTTAAATTTTTAGTCCCTCTGAGGAACTGCTTTAACAGTGGGTGAGAGAAGAGGGGTGGTTCAGTATTATAATGTGCAGAAATGGCAGAGGCACGGATTTTGATAGACGAGAAGGATAGGCCCTTGTGGAGCATTTCTGTTAAGTACTGAAGGATATGAGGCAAGCTGGGCACCGTAGTGCCCATCCCCAGAGTCTGGCTCCAGGAACAGTATCTTTTCCACTTCTCAGCATAGGATTTTCTAGTACTCTGTCTCCTTGCTTCCAGAATGACACCTAGCACCTGCTTACTGAGGGATGCTATTGGAGAGCTCAAGGAATTAGCCAGGCTGCAAGGTTCAGGGTTTGAAGCTGAGGGTGCAGAATCTGGCCCGCCTGCTGGGACAGCAGGGAAGGTGTCTGAGGTACGTGCCATGGACCCAGCAGTATCATACTGCGCAAGAGAGGGTACCAGTGCTGGCGAGGCCAGTCTGGTGCTATTAGTATTGTCCTTGGTTTGTCCTGTTTGATCTTTAGCAGAACCTTCGAGAGGAGAGGCAGAAAGGGAAAGCCATAAACAGAGAGGTTTTCCCAGGTAAAGGACGGGGCATCCACTTTCCAAGCTTGACTGTGGGGAGTCCTTGTGCAGAATTTGTCCAATTGGTAGTTCTGAGGGGAGACAAACAGGTCTACCTCTAGAGTCCCCCATTTTTTCCTCAAGAAGTTGAATATCTTTGGTTCCAGTTTCCATTCATGCGGGTCCATGAGATTTCTGCTTAGGTCATCTGCCAGTGAATTTAGATTGCCTGGCAGAAATTGAGCTTGTAGGTGCACTTGGTAGTTCAGGGCTGTGTCCCACAGAGCCATGGCTAGTCTGCAGAGAGAGTATGAGTAGGTTCCCCCCTGCTTGTTTATGTAGCACATAAAGTACAGTTGTGTACACTTACCGTAAATGTAGATATTCGAGTGTATTCACTGTTGCAGTCATTACATTTGGGTTATCTGCTTGCAGATAGCCCTCAGTCGGCCTGATTAACAAAGTCTTGGGTCCAGTGTCGGTTGCTGTCCTTTCTTCCATGACGTCAGGGTTTATAAAACATGCAGCCGACAACATTACATGAGTTTTTCTTGCCCCAGATGTCAGGTGCCCCCCTAATGGGAAGCAATTAAATGTAAAAGAATAAAAATATACCTCCAACAAAAAAAAAGCAAATATACCAAAAAGACTTTTAAGCATAGTAAAGGAAAGTAGAGGTATAGCCAAAAGAAGTTACGGGGCTGGAAGGAGGGTAACCAGGACTGCAACAGTGAATACACTCGAACATCTATATTTAGGGTAAGTGTACACAACTGTACTATGTTCTTCATGTTTCACTGTTGCAGTCATTACATTTGGGTAGATTCCCAAAGCTATGGTTGGGAGGAGGAATTTAGATAGCATTAGGACCAGCTATAAGGCCCTGCAAGACTGCAATGGCAAAGCCAGCTCTGGATTTAGAGAAAATTGGCAAATGATAATGCTTGGTAAAAGTATGTACACAACTCCAGGTAGCAGCTTCTAGGATGTCCCTGGTAGGGACGCCTCTGAGAAAGGCTGTAGAGGTAGATGCAGCCCTGGTGGAGTGAGGTCTGATCCCATGAGGGATAGGTTTTCCATGGTGCTTATAGCAGAAATTAATGCAATGGCTTATCCATTTAGAAATGGTTTGCTTTGAAATAGCCTTCCTCTCTGCCCCTGCAGCAAATGCCACCAGCAGTTGTTCAGATTTCCTTTGAGGTTTAGTCCTGTCCAAGTAGAATCTAAGTTGCCTGTGCACATCTAAGGAATGCAGTATCTGTTCCCCTTTATTCTGTGTATTGGGAAAGAAGGTTGGCAAATGAATGGACTGATTAAGAGCCACACTGGATACCACTTTGGGCATGAAGGATGGATTGGTTCTGAGGGACGCCCTGTCTGCATGAAAGATGATGAAAGGCTCCATTGCCATAATGACCTGTAATTTAGATACCCTTCTAGCTGAAGTGATTGTTAAAAGGAAAGCAGTTTTCCAAGAAAGAAATTTTAAGTCTGCAGTACCAGCTGGCTCGAAAAGAGGTAGAGCGAGTTTCTCCAAGACAAAGTTAAGGTAGGAGGCTGGGGTTGGAGCTTTCCTGGGTGGTCTCAAATTTTTGGCCCCTCTGAGGAACTGCTTGAGCAGTGGAAGAGAGAAGAGGGGAGGTTCTGAGTTATAATGAGCTGAAATGGCTGAGGCATGGACTTTAGTGGAGGAAAAAGACAGGCTCTTGTGAAGCATCTCAGTTAAGTATTGTAAAATCTTAGGTAAATTGGGTGCTGCTGTGCCCATCCCTTGAGATTGGTTCCAGGCACAGAACCTTTTCCATTTTTCAGCATAAGATTTTCTAGTACTAGGCCTCCTTGCCTCTAAAATGATGTCCATCACAGGTTTGCTGAGGGATGGTAAAGGAGAGATTAAGTAATTAGCCAGGCTGTAAGGTTCAGTGTTAGAAGCTGAGGGTGCAGAAGCTGGTTCTCCTGCTGAGACAGCAAGGACGGAGTCTGATGCAGGTGCCATGGAGATAACCGTGACACACTGCGCAGAAGGGGGTACCAGAGTTGGTGTGGCCAGTCTGGAGCAATCAAAATCATCCTTGGTTTGTCCTGTTTGTCTTTTAGTAGTACTTTGGAGAGCAGAAGCAGAGGGGGGAAGGCACAGACTGATAGGTTTTTCCAGCTGAAGGACAGAGCATCCACTTTCCAGGCTTGTTTGTAGGGAGTCCTTGTGCAAAATTTATCCAATTGGTAGTTCTGGGGAGAGGTAAACAGGTCTATATCTGGGCTCTCCCATTTGCTTGTCGACCTAGGCTTTTTTTTTTGTTCCTAGGCTGCCTGAGCTTATCCTTGCATTTTTTTATGTATGCCAGTCGTCGGCTGCTCAGACGGCATGATATAATTAAATTTCCTACCAAAGTAATGTCGTACGAAGTCAAAACGGCATTTGATAGTTCGTTTATTAAACCTAGCACAAAACCGACAACCTGTGACATCGTGGTCTGGGCCTAGGCAAGGAATACAATAGGAATGGAAGTCCTTATGAGGTATTTGCTTCCCACAAGAAATGCAATTGTTAACTTTTTCTGACATCGGACTGAGGCAAGAAAAGGTTCCCAGGGTACTTAGCTTTATTGAAGACTTCGGACTGAAATTCGAATAGAAAATCTCAGGTGCCGGCCGACCGGCACTTGCGAACTGCTTCTGCTTCGGGCACCGCACGGCAAGAAAGACTGAAGAAAATGGCGTCAGATGCCTCTTATATACCCCTGGCACACTGACGTCAGGGAAGAACTGACAGCAACCGACGCCGGACCAAGACTTTGGAATTCCGGCCGACTGCGGGACCGCCTGACGGCAGGATAACCCAAGTGTGATGACTGCAGCAGGGTAACACGATGAACATCCTTGGTTCCAGTTTCCACTCGTGTGGGTCCATGAGGTTTCTGCTTAGTATGTCTGACAGTGTATTTAATTTATCTGGCAGGAATTAAGCTTGTAGGTACACTTGGTAGTTCAAGGCTGTGTTCCACAATGCCATGGCTAGTCTGCAGAGGGGGGTAAGAATGTGTACCCTCTGCTTGTTTATGTACCACATAACAGTGGTGTTGTACGTCTTTACCACTAGTTGTCCTGGAAGAATGTGGTCCTTGAAGGCTGTCAGAGCATTCTGTACAGCTAATGCTTCTTTGTGATTGATATGCAGGTGCATTTGACTTGGGTTCCATTTGCCCTGAATGCACTTCCCTGCCAGGTGAGCCCCCCCATACATAGTCTGATGCGTCTGTTAGGATTTGGGCAGCAGGTGGGTGGTGTGAAAGGTAGTCCCTTGTTTTGGTGGCAGGCCTCTGCCCACCAAAGAAACTCTAGGCGTAGGCAAGGTATGATAAGAATCATTGTTTCTAGGTCCCGAGAATGTTGACACTACAGGCTTTTCAGATACCACTGTAGTTTCCTCATATGCAGTCTTGCATATGGAATTAGAAGAATGCAGGAGGCCATGAACTGCAAGGCTTGCAGTATTTCTCTTGAAGATAGCAGGGTTTTTGTGGCCACTTGTTTGAAGTAGGTTGTCAAATGAATTGGTTTCTCTGGCGTCAGGTAAGCAATCTGGGAAGTTGCATTCAACTTGCTCCCAGGAATATAATTTGTTGACAGGGTACCAGGTGCGATTTCTTTTCGTTTATGGTGTACCCTATACAAGTTAGAACCCTTTGTACAAAGGTCAGATGATTCAAAAGTATGCCCTGGCTTTCTGCCTGAATTAAGACAATCGTCCAGGTATGGGTATATTTGAATATTTTTTTGCCTGCAAAACACAATAACTGGAGCTAGGCACTTTGTGAATACCCTGGCCGCAGTAGATAAGCCAAAGGGCAGTGCAGAGAACTGATCATGCGTGTAGCCTGCTTTGAAACGTAGGTATCTTCTGCAAGATTCCCTGATTGGGATGTGCAGGTATGCGCTTCTTTTAAATCTAGTGTTGCCAACCAGGCATCTTTGCCTAGCATAGGAAGTAATTGGTGAGTCGTCAGCATCTTGAATGTTGGAATCTCCAAAAAGGTGTTTAGATTAGACAGGTCCAGGATAAAACACCATGAATTGTCTTTTCTGGATACCAGGAAAAGTCTCAAGTAGAAACCTTGTCCCTTTTCCTCTTTTGATACCAATTGGGTAGCCCCCAATGTTTTTGGGCCTCTGCCCACTGATTTGGGGGTAGGTCTGGACACCCACTTGGTGTTGGCAATGTATGGAAGTGAAATCTGTATCCCTGGGACACTATATTTAAAAACCCATTTGTCCTGGGTAATCAGTTCCAATTCTTTGCATAAAGAGCAGTCTGTCCCCCCAAAGGGGCAGTCGGTTGATAAGTGTTTGGAAATTTTAAAAGGAAGTCATTGAGACAGTTTACCATAGGGGGGAGTCTTATTATTCCCAGATTTGGAAGTGGAGGCCCCCCACTGCTTAGTTCTGTGTGCCCCCTGGGACTGAAACCTGGGGTTTTTGCTGTGTCTGGGTTTGGCTTGAGAAGAACTGGAAGGGGCTGGAAAGGACCAATTCTTAGAGGGCCAGTGCCTATTAAATGTAGGAGGCTGAACTTGTAAAACATCTTTAACAGTTTGCATAGATTTAGCATTATCTTCCATCTTTTTAAGAACTTCCTCAGCCTTGTTGCCAAACAGGCGGTCCTGATTTAAAGGAGCATCCAACAATTTAGCTTTAACATGATCAGGCAAAGATTGCTCCTTAAGCCAAGCATGCCTTTTGAGCACAGACCCAGTAACAGCAGCCCTGCAAGAGGCCTCTAATGAATCAAAACAACATTGCAAAGTATGTTTTCCAACGTGTTCAGCAGAATGCATTAAATCCTGTAATTCTTAATTTTCCACACAGTCAGGAATCAACATAATTTTCAGTTTCAGCAGTCCAATAACATGTTGCTGATACTTTAACATATGAAACTGGCAGTTTAAAGCCCTAATGGCCAAGGTTGCAGAAGTGTAAACCTTCTTACCCCATCTATCCAGCGGCCTGAAGTCTCTATCAGAAGGGGTAGGATTTTTAGCAGTAGAAGCTTTAATGCCCTTGGGCCCCTGTGAAATAGTCTCTGGATCTGTAAGAGGATTTTTAAAAAGGAACTTGTGGGACTCAGGGACCCTGTAGTATCTGTCAGGTTTTCTGGGGGCAGGAGGCAGGGAATCAGGGGCCAAACTAGATTCCGAAAAAGCATAATCAACAATGTCTAGTACAGGAGGAATAGTATGCTGAGGTAATGCACGGAAATCCCTAATCCTTTTTTTTTTTAATCAGAAAAATCCTGGCTTTCCCAGTGGAAATGCTCCCTTAGAGTATGTAAGGTTTCCCCAAAAGAAAAATCCTCCGGAGGGGAAGCAAAGGGAATGGAGTCCTCTGCATCAGAATCTTCATAAGTAGATAAAGGGCAAATCCAGATCATCAGAAGAATCAGAAAAAACAGAATCCTGATCAGAAGACTCATAATCAACTTCAGTACTAGGCCTCTTAGAAGTGGGGGGGGCTACCCCTGATTAGAGTTATTAGATCTTCAGCCATTCTTATAATTTGTTTTTTTAGGCATAGAGGCCTGAGCATGTGGCCTGGGCGTCCTTTAGGCATGGTTCGAGATTTAGGCCTAAGAGAAGTAGGAGGCATCTGTTTAATATGAAAGTCCGTAGGCCTGAATACACCCTCAGAAGCCGGTGCCTGCACAGCAGCTCCGGACCCATCCAAGGTAGAGACATCTGCAGGCTCCATAGTTGAAGCATCTCGCAGCATACCGGACTCCGAATGGGTCTCATTAGAGGCCTGCGAATCAGAAGTAGCGGGTATCAGGGGCTGAGAAAGCGCCTCAATGAGTACCGGCGAACTGGCGACTGGCTTAGGAGAAGCCTCATTGGCAGCTTTGGACCTCGGCGGCCTGTCTCTGTCTTTATCTTTGCGTTTTTTCAGAATCCCAGAAGTTCGATAGCTAACCGATGACATTTCTGGATAATTAAACCGAGAACCAAAATATTTAGAGGCGGAAATATACAGACAACAGATAGTGTGCTGATTAAATAAAGCACAAAACCGACAGCAAGGTACGTCGTGGTCAAGGCCTAAGCAAGGAATACAGTACAAATGAAAATCTTTATGAGGTATTTGCTTTCCACAAGTAATGCAATTATTAACTTTTACTGACATCGGTAAGGAGCAAGAAAACGTTTCCCCAATGGGGTACTTATCTTTAGTTGAAGACTTCAGTTCTGAAACTCGAAAACGAAAATTTCAGGAGTCGACCGACCGGCACTTGCGAACTGCTTCTGCTTCGGGCACCGCATGGCAAGAAAGACTGATGCAATGGTGTCGGCTGCATGTTTTATACCCTTGATGACCTGACGTCATGGAAGAAGGAACAGCAACCGACGCAGGACCCAAGACTTTGTTAATCAGGCCGACTGAGGGCTACCTGCAAGCAGATAACACAAATTTAATGACTGCAACAGTGAAACACGAAGAACATCTGCTTCTGCTTCGGACTCCTCGGCAAGAAAGACTGATGTAATGGCGTCGGCTGCCTTAATTTATAACACTGACGACTTGACGTCAGTCCGTGAGTGACGGCAACTGACGCAGAAATACTAACCATCTGGGTATTCGGGCCGACTGAGGGCTACCCTGGCAGGGATAACCCAAATGTGATGACAAACAGTGAAACACGAAGAACATCTGCAAGATATCGGCATCAAACTGGATCTCCCCCCTTCCCAGTACTGAAAAAAAAATGTGAAGAGTTAGAGTGGGTCTTAACAGACATTCAGATGTCTATTAGAGACCTGCAAAGAGTTGTTAAGCAGCAAAGTACATATGTAGCAGATACGCAAACACAGAACTGGAGCTCAGACATGTTCAACTGTAAGGGAGAGCACGACATGAGAATTTAAGATTAGCAAGTATTCCACAGAAAGTGCAAAGCTGTGAATCCACAAAGTTCATAAAGAAACTGATAGTGGAGAGGACTGGTCTGCAGTAGGGGAAAGACACATAAGAGAACACATCACATTTTTGCTCTTAGTAACTCAATTAACAAGAGACACCGCAGACAATTATACAATTCATTTTAGTACATAACCAAAATAACAAATACTATCATTACTTGGAAGCCTGGCATGAAACCCTACTGCTATATGATATGATATGCAAAAATGTATAGAACAGGACTATACTTTGGAAACATGGAGAAAGAGGATTAGCCATGCAGCTCTGCAGAACACAGAAACTGAAGTTTAAGATGACATACCACATATACTTCAAGGCATTTTTTCCAGCTAAATCAAAGACGTATGCGAAGATTGAAAATGTGCTCAAGGCACTGAAACAGACTGGGGCATTACTGGTGATGGAAGAACATAATGGACAAGAACGCTAGGAGAATGCTCAGAAAAAGAAAAAGAGCCACAGCCTTTTCCCTTGTTTACACAAATGCTTCAATAGTAGGAGATGTAAAGACCTTCAAGGCACAGTGGACTGATGATGAGAGATGGCAGTATATTTTAAAGGGACAATGAAACTGAGTAGGTTAGAAAAACTGGTGAGTCAATAAGAACATAGGAAGAAAGACATCTTTAAACAGAATAGACTGCCAGTAGAAATATGTCACAGGGACCACTATAGCACCCCCACTGTGAGGACCTTCCTGATAAGATCTGACCACAAATCAGTCTCATTCGAAGTAACTATCGCACCTAACCCCACCCCAGCAGCAATTAAACTAAAAAGCTTCTCCACAGCAGATTGCAACCTCTTATGCGATGGTATAAATAGCTTCACTGCACCTCCTTCCTCAGATGGAACTGGCAACTATGCAGAGCTCTACACCAAAGCTTTATACAAACACCTGTACAACTGCACTGACTTGGCTGTTCCTGATAGGACCAAAACAAGCTCCGCAAGGAAGAGCAAACCTGTCTGGTGGACAACTGCCATTAACCGGTTAACAATAAAAGGAAGAAATTTCTGTCCAAGAGTAAGAGGGAGTGAGCCCTCCTAAACTGGAAACACTCTCTCCTCAGCTTAAACAAGCAAATAAGACTTCTTGTGAAGTCCTCCAAAGCAAACTCTTTTGACTTTTCCTAGTTAAGGGTCACCACAGCAGAACTCCGGTTCAGTAATTACTGGCAGTGAGTTTTAACGGTGTCGAGTTGCCAGCCCAGCACCCAACCTTCAAAAAAGGCACACCCACACACGCACGCACCTACCTGCATGTCTTCAAATTCACTCGACCGTGGGGAGGACATGCAGACTCCGCACAGAAGGCGCTCCAGATGAGGACAGAACCGGAGAACCTCTTGCTGTGAGCCAACAACACTAACTGCTGCACCACCGCGGTCTAAGTCCTCCAAAGCAAACTACGAGTCCAAATTAGCTTCTTTAACAAAGGACAACCACAAGGCATTCTGTAGTTACATCCGTAACCTAAAAGGAAAGGCCCAGATTTGTGCAGAACTGGTAGTTAATGATACCACATATACTGAGCCTGTGGACATTGCTAACCTGTTGGCCGACAGGTTCTGTGAAAATTTCACTCCCCTGTCCTCACCACACATACCCTACAATATCTCTACAACCTGTCCCCTACCTTGTACCTCTAAAAGAGCAGGTAGTAAATGCCCTCTCTAAGGCCAAAAACACAGCATCCATGGGACCTGACAACATCCCAGGCTGTGTACTACATGGGCTCCAACATGAATTAGCAACACCATTAGGTACTCTTCAATCATAGTCCAAGCACCAGCTTCATACCACCTGAATGGAAAACAGCCACCATTATTCCCTTGTGCAAAGGTGATGCTTTCACTGACCCTGGAAACTACAGGCCTATTAGCCCGACTAGCCTTATCTGCAAGGCCATGGAGCGAATCATCATGGACCTTTTCAACAAAGATGCATGTAATCTCCAAACACTTGACCCTACTCAGTTTAGATTTGTCAAAGGGAGATCATGCCGGTTAAACCTGGTGGACTTCTTTGAGGCGGTCACCAAGGCCCGGACAAAGGGAAATGATCTGTGCATACAGCCTACCTAGACTTAGTCAAGGCATTTGACACTATCCCCCACTCTGGCATCATTAACAAACTCGCTCAACTAGGCGTCAACCCTTGTATTGTTAGATGTGTCACTAACTGGCTCACTGATACAACTCATAGTCAAATAGGGGAAGCCACCTCCAACAGCAGACCTGTAAATTACAGTTGTGTACACTTACCATAAATGTAGACGTTAGAGTGTATTCACTGTTGCAGTCATTACATTTGGGTAATCTGCTGGCAGGTTGGCCTCAGTCGGCCTGATTAACAAAGTCTTGGGTCCTGCGTCAGTTGCTGTCCGTTCTTCCATGACGTCAGGTCGTCAGGGGTATAAAATATGCAGCCAACGCCATATTCATCAGTTTTTCTTGCCCCAGATGTCAGGTGCCCACCAAATGGGGAGCAAAATATGTGTGTGTGTATATGTGTGTGTATATATATATATATCCAAATAAAAACAAATACACCAAAAAGGCTTTTAAGCATAGCAAAAGAAAGAAGAGGTATAGTAAGAGAAAAAGCGGGGGCTGGAGGGTGGGTAAAGTACAGTTGTGTACCTACCATAAATGTAGATGTTAGAGTGTATTCACTGTTGCAGTCATTACTCTTGGGGTTATACTGCTGGCAGGCTACCCTCAATCGGCCAGAATTCCAAAGTCTAGGTCTGGCGCCGGTTGCTGTCACCTCTTCCCAGACGTCAGTGCGCCAGGGGTATAAAAGATGCAGCTGACGCCATTTTCTTCAGTTTTTCTTGTCTCAGATGGCAGGTGCCACCAAACTGGTAGGCTGAAAAATATGCCAAAAAAAAATGCATGCACAAAAATAACATTTCCTTCATCTACAAGCAAATACACCAAATAGGTTGTATAGGATAGAGAAGCGCAGATAAGTCCCAGCTAAGAAAAGGGGGGTGGTGGGTGGGTAACCTGGGCTGCAACAGTGAATACACTCGAACATCTACATTTATGGTAGGTACACAACTGTACTATGTTCATTGGGTTTCACTGTTGCAGTCATTACTCTTGGGTTGAATCCCAAAGCTGAGGAAAGGTGGCTGGGCTAAATAGGATTAGGAGAGGCTATGAGGCCCTGCAGAACTGCTTTGGCAAAGCCTGCTCTGGACTTAGAGTAAAGAGGTAAGTGGTAGTGCTTTGTGAAGGTGTGCACTGAACTCCAAGTTGCAGCCTCTAAGATATCTTTGGTTGGTACTCCTCTGAGGAAGGCTGCTGTTCTGGTGGAATGAGGCCTAATGCCCTTAGGCACTGATTTGCCATGTTGAAAATAGCAGAAACGGATGCAATGGCCTATCCATTTAGAAATAGTCTGTTTTGAGATAGCCTTTCCTTGTGATCCTGCTGCATATGGCACTAAAAGTTGCTCAGTCTTTCTGAAAGCTTTAGTTCTGTCCAAGTAGAAGTGTAACTGCCTGTGTATGTCCAAAGAATGCAGAATTTTCTCACCCTTGTTCTGTGGATTAGGATAAAAGGTAGGCAAGTGAATGGTTTGGTTAAGGGCCACACTGGACACTACCTTAGGCATAAATGTGGGGTTTGTCTTCAGAGAAACCCTGTCTGGATGAAAAATTATGAAAGGTTCCACAGCCATGAGTGCTTGTAACTCTGAGACTCGCCTTGCAGAGGTTATTGCTAGGAGCAGAGCTGTTTTCCAGGATAAGAATTTTATATCTGCTGTTGATGTCGGCTCGAAAGGAGGCAGTGTGAGTTTTTCCAAAACATAATTGAGGTCCCAGGCCGGAATATGTGCTCTCCTTGGAGGCCTAATGTTTCTGGCCCCTCTGAGGTACTGCCTTATTAAAGGATGAGAAAAGATAGGTGGTTCCGTATTGTAATGGGCTGAAATGGCAGAGGCATGAATCTTAATTGATGAGAAAGAAAGGCCTTTGTTCAGCATCTCAGTTAGGTATTTTAAAATCTGAGGGATATTTGGTACACACGTGTCAATGCCTTGTTCCTGGTTCCAAGCACAGAATCTCTTCCATTTTTCTGCATAACATTTTCTGGTACTGGGCCTCCTGGCCTCCAAGATAACATCCATAACAGCTTTTGAAAGAGGAGTGTTCTGAATGGCTACATTATCCGCCATGCTGCCAGATTTAAGGTCCTGAGTTGGCTGTGCAGGATCTGATTGCTTTGTTGGGTCAGCAAGTGAGAAGTTTGAGGCAATATCCATGCTGGACCTTGAGACAAGCTCTTTAGGATTGGGTACCAGTGCTGGCGTGGCCAGTCTGGTGCAATCAGTATCATTTTTGGCTTCTCTTGTCTGACCTTTAGGAGTATCCTGGGAAGGAGAGGCAGTGGGGGAAAAGCATATACCGTTAAGATTTTTCCAGCTGAAGGATAGGGCGTCCACTTTCCATGCTTGCTTGTGATAAATCCTTGTGCAGAATCTTTTTAGTTGGTAGTTGTGAGGGCAGGCGAATAGATCTATGTACGGGCATCCCCATTTCCTTGTTATCATGCTGAAGACTTGTGGATCCAGCTGCACTCGTGGGGATCCATGAGCTTTCTGCTTAGATCGTCTGCCAGAGTATTTTTCCTTCCTGGCAGGAATTGTGCCTGCAGATGTCCTTGGTAAGTTAATGCTGTGTCCCTCAAAGTCATGGCTAGTCTGCAAAGGGGGTAAGAATGTGTGCCCCCCCTGCTTGTTTATATACCACATGACCGTGGTGTTGTCTGTCTTTATCAGTAGTTGTCCCGGATGAAGTAGGTCCTTGAAGGCTGTCAGGGCATTTTGAACAGCTAGCATCTCTTTTTGATTGATATGTAGATGCATTTGGTTTGAGGTCCATGTGCCCTGAATGCATCTTCCTGCCATGTGGGCCCACCAGGCATAATCTGATGCAGCCGTTGTTAGTGTCTGCCTGGCTGGGGGTACCGTGAATGGCTGTCCCTAGTTTTGGTGACAAGCCATTGCCCACCATCGAAACTCCTGTTGCAGGCAGGGAATGAGAGTAATCATAGTTTCCAGGCTGTGGCAATGTTGAGTCCAAACACTTTTTAGGTACCAATGAAGTTTCCTCATATGCAGTCTTGCATATGGAATTAGTAGGATGCAGGATGCAGAATGCCATGAAGCCCAAAGCCTGCAAAATGTTTCTTGCAGATAACTGGGCTTTTGTTGCCAACATTTTGAAATAGGTAGTCAGTTGCCTTTGTCTGGCGTGAGATAAGCCATCTGGGCAGTTGTATTTAAGCTTGCACCCAGGAAAATTATCTCTTGAGAGGGTACTAGTTTTGATTTCTTTTCGATGACTGTGTACCCTAGGTATGTTAGAAGTCTTTTCACAAACGCCAGATGCTGTAGAAGAATGTCCTTGTTCTCTGCTTGAATTAGACAGTCGTCCAAGTAAGGATATATTTGTATTCCTCTTTTTCTGCAGAATGCAATTACTGGTGCCAGACACTTTGTAAAGACCTGGGCGCAGTAGATAAGCCAAAGGGCAGTGCAGAGAATTGGTAATTCATTGAGCCAGCCTGGAATCTGAGGTATCTTCTGAATATTTGTCTGATTGGGACATGCAGGTATGCCTCTTTTAGGTATAAAGTCACAAGCCAAGCGTTCTTGCCCAGCATGGGCAGAAGCTGCTGCAAAGACAACATCTTGAATTTTGGTATATCCAGGAATGTGTTCAGAATAGACAGGTCCAGTATTGGCCTCCAGGCCTTGTCCTTTCTGGGTACCAAGAACAGTCTTGAGTAAAATCCTTGTCTTTGCTCTTGTACTTGCTGAATGGCCCCCATGTCCATGAGGGATGAGACTTGTATTTGTGCCTCTGCCCATTGATTTTTTGGCAGATGTGGCCAGCCGTTTGCCTTTGGCAGGGGATGGAAATGGAACTTGTAGCCTTGCGACATATTTAGAACCCGCTTGTCCTGGGTTATGATGTGCCAATTTTGAGAAAAAAGTGCTAATTTTCCCCCTAAGGGTGCTGCCAGGAGATAAGTGCTTGGTGCAGGCAGGGGGAAGTCATTGGGACTGTTTCCTGTATGGTTATGACTTGTCCTCCAACTTTGGAGGTAGAAGCACCCCATTGCTTTGACCTGTATGAATCTTGCGCCATCTACCTCTAGGGCGTCTGGATCTGCCCCTTTGAGGTCTGTCTGACACAGGAGAGGACTAATTCTTTGTTGGCCAGTGTCTATTAAACCTAGGTGGCTGTACTTGTAAAAAATCTTTGACAGTTTGCATAGATTTTGCTTTGTCCTCCATTTTCTAACACCTCTTCTGCCTTAACACCAAACAAAGTATCATGCTGTAAAGGTGCATGTAATAATTTAACTTTGACATGATCAGGCAGATTTTGTTCCTTTAACCAAGCATGCCTCCTAATTACAGAACCCGTAACTGCGGCCCTGCAGGAGGCCTCCAAAGAATCAAAACCACATTGAAAAGTATGCTTTCCAACTTGTTCAGCTGCATGCAATAAATCCTGCATTTCCTTGTTTTCTGCACATTCAGAGTTTAACAACATTTTCTGTTTAAGCAATGCCATGACATGTTGCTGATATTTGAGCATATGAAACTGACAGTTTAAGGCCCTTGTAGCCAAAGTAGCAGATGTGTAAACCTTTTTTCCCCATCTATCCAGTGCCCTAGAATCTCTGTCAGAGGGGGTATGGTTTTTTGCAGTGGAAGCCTTAACTCCTTTGGGACACTGTGAAATAGTTTCTGGGTCTGCAGCAAGGTTTTTAAAAAGGAATTTATGAGTCAGGAACCCTGTAATATTTGTCAGGCTTAACAGGAGCTGGAGGTAAGGGAGTCAGGGGTAAGACTAGACTCGGAAAACACATCATCTACAATGTCTAACACATGTGGAATGGCTAGTGGCCTGTGTTAAGGTAGTAAAAGGAAATCCCTGAGCCTCTTTTTAGATTCTGAAAAATCTTTGCTCTCCCAGTGGAAATGCTCCCTCATGGTATGCAAGGTTTCCCCAAAAGAATAGTCCCCTGGAGGAGAAGCTGAAAGTATAGATTCTTCAGCATCAGAATCCTCATTAGGGGGCA
Organism: Protopterus annectens; assembly: GCF_019279795.1. Classification (NCBI taxonomy): domain Eukaryota; kingdom Metazoa; phylum Chordata; order Ceratodontiformes; family Protopteridae; genus Protopterus; species Protopterus annectens. The sequence continues at coordinate 403,113,085 of NC_056736.1, forward strand.
GAGAACATTCTTGATCAGAAGAGGAATCAGAAGAAATGGAAACCTGATCTGAAGATTCATGGCCAGTCTCTTGCCTAGGCCTCTTATCAGGAGGGGGAATGGGAACACCTGATCAAGGTAATCAAGTCTTCGGCCATTTTGTGCATCTGTTTTTTGGGCATAGAGGCCTGACCACGTGGCTCTTGAGTTTGTTTCGTTGCTTTAGAAGGTGCTTTAGTTTTTGCCTTTGAAGCTGAAGTCGGTTTAATGTAAAGATGTTTAAGTCTGAATACACCCTCAGGAGCCGGTGCCTGCTCAGCAGCTCCAGACCCATCTGACGGAATAGTATCCGAGGCTCCAATACATTGAGTTTCCAGCAGCATGGCCGACTCCACATGGGAGTCGGTAGCGGCCTGCGACTCTAAAGTAGTGGGCGTCAGGGGCTGCAAAAGCGCCTCACTGAGAACCGGCGACTGGCTTAGGAGAAGCTTCGTCGGTTTTGGGCCTTGGTTGTCTCTCTCTCTCTCTCTCTCGCCTTTTCTTTGCGTTTTTTGTGAACTCCGGTAGTCGGATGGCTATCCAACTCCAAAACAGTTTAAAGCAAAATCATAACGACGCTTAATAGTGCGTTGGTTAAATCTACCACAAAACCGACAACCAGAAACGTTGTGATCAGGGCCTAGGCAAGGAATACAGTAAGAATGAAAATCCTTATGAGGTATTTGCGTTCCACAAGAAATACAATTATTTACTTTTTCTGACATCGGTCTGGAGCAAGAAAAAAGTTTCCCCAACGGGGTACTTAGCTTTATTGAAGACATCGGATCTGAAATTCGAACAAGAAAACTCAGGAGTCGGCCGACCGGCACTTGCGAACTGCTTCTGCTTCGGGCACCGCGCGGCAAGAAAGACTAAAGAAAATGGTGTCGGCCGCATCTTTTATACCCCTGACGATCTGACGTCAGGGAAGGGGAAACAGCAGCCGATGCAGGATCCAGGACTTTGGAATTCTGGCCGACTGAGGGCAACCTGCCAGCAGGATTATTTATTTATTTATTTTTTTATTTTATATTTGTTGATCGGGCTAGTCTAGCTGGATACATGTCCATTTTCAGCAGAGGCCCGGGGAGAAAAGCTCCATGCACAAATACATTAAGGCATTAAAAACTTAGACAAAATGACTAGCTTAAATTATACAGCATAATATGTAAAGAAAGTAAATTTTGTGAATACTGTACAGAGACATTAGAGTAGATTTTGGAGATAAACATGTCTTAATTCAATAGAGGGGTTACAAATACAATCAGGCAACAGTTAAACATAGTAATTAAGCATCAACATTCATTTGAGAGAAAAAATAAAAACCAATAAGTAAGAAAAAGAAAAATAGAGACTAGGAAGGACAAAATGTAGTTGATAGTCAATGACTTTCAAGGTGGGGTATTTGTTATAAAGCATGAGATGAGGGGGGGAGAAAAAGTGAAGAGTATTTTTCAATCAGGCTTTGAGCAGGGACAAAGCCATTGTCTTTTTAGGTAATGTTTGAGGTGTTTCTTAAAGAGTTGTGTAGATGAGAGAGAAGTGAGTGTATTTGGAAGCTTATTCCAGATTCTACCAACAACATTGGAAAAGAGTGAATCTCCTGCTTTGTTATTAGATATATTGTTGGCAATCTGTAACTTATTAGCTGAGCGTAGTGTTGTAAGATTTTTGTATGGGGAGATCAGATTAGATAGGATAGGGGTGTTGGTGGGGTGGTGCAGAATTTTTTGTGCAATCAGCAGTTGATTGTATTGTAGTTGGTTTTGTAGTTCTAACCAACAAAGTTGCTGAAGGTTGAGATGCTTAATTACCCAAATGTAATGACTGTAACAGTGAAACACGAAGAACATCGCTGTAATATCTGTCTGGCTTACTAGGAGCCAGAAGCAGGGAATCAGGAGCCATGCTGGATCCTAAGAAAACACCATCAACAATGTCTAGAACAGGAGGTATAGCCAAAGGCCTATAGGAGGTATAGCCAAAGGCCTATGCTGAGGAAGAAGAAAGAAATCCCTAAGCCTTTTTTAGATTCTGAGAAATCCTGACTCTCCCAAAGAAAGTATTCCTTTAAGGTATACAAAGTTTCTCCAAAAGAAAAATCTTCAGGAGGAGAGGCAGAAGGGATGTAATCTTCTGCATCAGAGTCCTCATAAGGTGGAATAGATAATTCCTGATCAGAAGAGGAATCAGAAGAAATAGAAACCTGATCTGATGATTCATAGTCAGTGCCTTGCCTAGGCCTCTTAGCAGGAGGGGGATGGGAACCCCTGATCAAGGTAATTAAATCCTCAGCCATTTTAATCACTTGTTTTTTAGGCATAGGGGCCTGTGCACGTGGCCCAAGTGTCAGTTTTTTAGACAAGGAAGTTGATTTTGGCCTAGGTTTTAAAGATGGTGTCGGTTTAATATACAAATCTTTAGGACTGAAAACACCCTCAGAAGCTGGTGCCTGCTCAGCAGCTCCGGACCCATCTAAGGTAGAGACATCTGCAGGTTCAATACTTGAGTCTCGCGCCATACTGGACTCCGAATGGGTCTCAGTAGAGGCCTGCAAATCAAAAGTAGTGGGTATCAGGGGCTGCGAAAGTGCCTCAACTAAGTACCGGCGACTGGCTTAGGAGAAGCTTAGTCGGTTTTACACCTCGACTGTCTCTTTTTCTTTGTGTTTTTTATGTATTCCGGTAGTCGGATTGCTAACTGACGACATTTCTGGATAGTTAAATCTTGAGCCAAAAAATTTTGATGCAAAAATATACAGACGCTTAATTGTGCGTTGATTACATTTAGCACAAAACCGACAGCAAGGCACGTTGTGGTCAGGGCCTAAGCAAGGAATACAGTACAAATGAAAGTCCTTATGAGGTATTTGCTTCCCACAAGTAATACAATTATTAACTTTTACTGACATCGGTAAGGAGCAAGAAAAAGTTTCCCCAACGGGGCATTTAGCTTTAAATTGAAGACTTCGGTTCTGAAACTCGAAAATGAAAACTTCAGGAGTCGGTCGACCGGCACTTGCGAACTGCTTCTGCTTCGGGCACCGCGGAGCAAGAAAGACTCATGAAAATGTCGTTGGCTGCATGTTTTAGACCCCTGATGACCTGACGTCATGAAATAAGGGACAGCAACCGACGCAGGACCCAAGACTTTGTTAATCAGGCCGACTGAGGGCAACCTGCCAGCAGATTACCCAAATGTAATGACTGCCAACAGTGAAACATGAAGAACATCCAGTGGTGTGCCACAGGGATCAGTCCTGGGACCTCTACAGTTTAGAATCTATTTCTCCATAGTACAAGCGAAAACTAAAGGTCTGTGGCTGACAAAGTTTGCTAATGTCTGCAAACTGGGAATGGACGTAGAATCTCCAAATGATGTCAACTTCCTACCACTGGGTCTTACATAAACAAATGATTGCTGCCAAAGTCATGGCCTTAAACTCAATGCAAAAAAAAAATATCATTTCCTTCGGTAAAAGCAATGTTCCTGCTAACTACCACATCAACAGCAACACTTTAAGTATGCACTCAGTGGTGAGAGACCTGGACAAGCAGGTTAAAAGCAGCCTTACATTTGACCACCTTTTCTCCACAGTGGTATGAAGTACGTTTTATATTGCTCATCTCATAAGTAAGGGCACTGCCTCCAGAAAAAAAAAAAAAAAAGTCATTACTTCCCTGCACTCTTCCCTCATCAGCCCAATAATTGAGTACAATGTCCCCTTTTGGAATTACCTTTCTAAGCACCTGCAGCAACTGTAGAAACCACAAAGGTTCCTTACAAGGAAAATTCAAGGTCTTCACCATCGTGGGGATCGTCTGAAATCACTGACACTTTAATATGTTTCATACAGACTACTCAGAGGTGATCTCTGCCTTGCATATAAGACAATCTCTGACCCTGTGTTACTGGAAATGCTTCAAATCTGAAAGTCAAGTGTTTCACGGGTTACTTGCTTTAAAGACCTTAACTCAGTATGTGACATTAATAAAACCTGCTGGACGGACAGATTTGTCTCCCAGCGGTTACCACACCTTTGGAACAGACTTCCACTTCATGTCAAACAGAGCACCTCAATGGCCCTCTTCAAACTCAATCTGGACGACTGGATGGGTGACTGTAAATTCACCCCGGGGGTTCCACCTGTGTCCCTCTTGGGCAGAGGCCAATAGGTGCTGATCGTGGAAATAAGGGTAAGAACTTGGCTAGACTTAAGGACCCTAGGGCCATTATCCTAGTAACTTCCTATGATCCTATGTTTGCTGGTGGAAGAGGGCACCACATGGTAATAAGTTTAGTAGAAAGCAGCAAATCCGTAGGTTTTACCTGCAATGAGGTTACCGGGATGACTCGCACTGACAGAAGCACCATGGAGGATAAGAAATAAGTTTTGTTTTTATTAAAAAAATATTTGCTTGTGAACAGTTTTATAAAATGCTTTTGTTTCTTCTGTAAAATTTTACTTCATAGGTTGATACTAGGCTATCTGCCCTAGGGAATTTACACGCCTAGCCAGAGTGTGTTTGGTTTTCGTCACCCTTCTTGGATTAGTTGACTGTGCCTCTGTATAGTAGGTCACAGAAGATAGCCCATTTAAGGTTAGTTTACCATGCCTCTGTCTAGCAGTGACACAGAAGAGATCCCAGGGGTAAATTTACAATCTCCCATCCAAACGTCAAGATTCTTCTTGAAGAGGGTCAATGAGGGGCTCTGTCTGACATGGATTGGGATTTTGTTCCAGAGTGAGGGGAGCCTCTGGGATATGAATCTGTCCCTCCAGCATGTTCTATTTATTTCTGTGCTGAGGTTTAAGTCACTGGAGAATGTAGTTCTGATGGATTTGGATTTCTTGAGGTGGAGCATGTCCATTAATTCTGGGTTGGACATGGCTTTATACGTCAGGCACAGATCGCCTCTGAGTAGGCGGTAAGCAACTGAGTAGAGCTGGAGTTTCTTTAGCCTAATTGCATAGGGCATCTGTTTGAGTCCCTTGATCCTCTTGGTGAGGTACTTTTGGGGTCTTTCTAGTTGTAGCAGGTGTCGGGTAAGGTACATCCCCCAAATGGGGCATTGTATTCAATTATGGGCCTGATGAGTGATGAGTAGAGGGGCACAATGACCTCTCTTGATCTAGATGTGAACCCCTTCGTGACAAGGTGGGCTATATAGAATGTCTTTCTAACCACTTTGGCAATGTGATTGTCAAAGGAGAGGTTGCAATCTACTTGGGTCCCCAAATCCCTAATTACTTCTTCCGTACTTCATGGATTACCACCTATGTGGTAATTTGTGGGCACTTTGTTTTTCCCAAAGGGGATGACTATGCACTTTTTGGCATTTAGCTTTAGGCCATGGCTCTGGCACCAGTTATCCATCTCTGTGAGACCTTTTTGGAGGATGCTTGTGTCAGCTGGCGAGTCGATTATGGCCCCCAGTTTGCAGTCATCAGCAAACTTTGTCAGCCATAGTCCTCCTGTGTTAGCCTGCACCTCAGAGAAATATATACCGAACAAGAGAGGTCCCAGGACTGAGCCTTGTGGGACGCCGCTTGTAACTGGTCTACAGTCTGACATGGCACCTGCAATTCTGACCATGTGGGTTCTATCCCTAAGCCAGTTTGCAACCCATCTTGTGACATAGGGGCTGATATTTAAGCTGGTGAGCTTATTTACAATGCCTGAGTGGGGTATTGTGTCGAAGGCTTTTGCAAGGTCAAGGTAGGCTGTGTGGACTACCTTCCCTTTGTCTATGGCCTTGGTGACTGTTTCAAAGAAATTGACCAGGTTCAAGAGGCAAGATCTGCCCTTAACAAAGCCGAATTGGGTAGGATCCAGTGTTTGGAGGTTCCTAATGTCTTTGTTTATGAGTTCCATGATGATACGCTCCATAGCTTTGCAGACCAGGCTAGTCAGGCTTATAGGGCGATAGTTTTCGGGGTCCGTTGTGGCACCACCTTTATAGAGTAGGACCACTGTTGCTGTACGCCATTCTTTGGGTACATATCCTGTTGTAAGGTGGAGACTGAACAGTGATTTTAAGTGAGGGTTCAGTTCTTCTTGGAGCTCATGTAAAACGCAGCCCGGGACACCGTCCGGTCCCACTGATGCTGTGTTTTTTGCTTTGGAGAGGGCAACTCTCACCTGTGCATCTGTGATGTCAGGGAGGCTACACTCTGTTGGGATAGTCATTTGCTCATTTGGGGGGGGGAGAAGTTTGCACTGAACCTGTCTGCCAGGATGTTGGCAATGTCTGTGGGTTCAGTGTATTTTTTGTCATTTTGCACTAACTCAGAGCATATCTGGGAGTTTCCACCCAGGTTTCTGACATAACTAAAGAAAGCCTTGTGATTAGCTTTAGCGTCTTGTGCAATTTTTCTTTCGAAACTAGCCTTAGATGATTTTATGAGGGATCGTAGTTTCTTGCTAGTACTGATCAGAGTTGCCTTCCCTTTCAGGGATTTTGCTCTATCATGTAGTAGCTTCCTCCTTCTGTTGTACAGCTTATTTATGGCTGGGGTCCACCAGACAGGTCTCCTGCCTTTGGAGGAGTGTGTCTTGGTTTTATTTGGGATAGCATGATCCATGGATTCCTGTAGGTATCCATAGAATGCGTCTGTAAAGGATTCTGCGGTTTGGGCTGTATTTTCCACTGGCCCTGGGGCTTTGAAGGATTGCACCTCGGTTTTGAGAAGTGGGAAGTTTGCTTTTGAGAAGTTTTTGACCGTGGTTTCCTTTGCTGGGGGTGGGGACGGGATATGGATGTCCATAGTGATTAATTTTTGGTCAGATCTTACCAATGAGGGGTATACATCTAGTATGGAACATAGAGTCCCCATGTTGGTGATGATCAGGTCCAATATGTTTTTCCCTCTTGTGGGAGTGGTGACCAGTTGTTCCATAGCATTTGAGTTTATAAATTCTAGGATCCGTTGGGCTAGGGTGTTGGGGCTTGAGTAGTGCTCCCAGTCTATGTTTGGGTAGTTAAAGTCACCCAATATAATGGTGTTTGGAGAGACCTTCATATTCTCCAGTGTCTTCTGGAAAGCAGAGTGGGGTTCCTGAGTTTGGGAGGGTGGTCTGTAGTAGGCTACAAACTGGAAAAAGTACTTCTTTCGATGTAGTCCCTGTCCACAAAAGAAAGGGGACAAAGCAAGAGCTGGGAAGTAGTGATAAAGGGAGGTGAACTTAATATCTTGGGGAGTCAAAGGCCTGGGTAATCTACTCAAAAGATATAAAATAATGAGATGCATTAGGAAACCGACCTTCCTTGATAGTCTAAAGGAAACGCACGTCTGCATCAGAACATAAGAAAATACAGTCAAGTCTGGATATACAGAAGTTTACACTCCTGAAGGAAAGGACATGAAAACAAAGTGGGTAGGGATATTAATAAGCCTCAACTTTAGATAAAAGACAGAAGCCCAATTAATAGATGCAAAATGACAATATGTAGACATAAAGGTGTTGATGGAACTATAGAACAGGTTCTTTTTGCATTGATAAATACATACAGACCCCCAGAATCAACCCTCCAGGATTTGAAAAAAATGTGTAGGCTGCTAATTAGTTTGACTGAATGGACTATACAGCGGGAAAGGGATTTTAATTTAGTTAAACACTGTGGAGATATACAAGGAGTTCCAAGAAATTTAAGAATCCTAGCAATGAGAGGTGCTTCATTACACTAATGGAAACTGTAGTGACGTGCAGGGTGGAAAAGCTGGTACCTCCTCCCCCTATTTACATAAGATTCTAAGAAAGTGGGCAGATACTCCACAATCAACAGGCTACATATATCACGAGATCAGAAACACACGGTACAGTCATGGGAGATACAGCTCTGATCGTTTTGTCCAACCATGCCCCTGGTGCTTATATTGACCTTTACCCATCTGAAAAGTGAATAAACACTAGAGATTTCAGTTACAAATCAACTTTTTAATTTTGGTGGAAAAAGAGGATTTGTGGATAAAGAGTGTATTAGATGAAATTGGAAAGTGAAAAATGAAAAGATAAAATGTTATCTACATTTTAAACATTCAGAGATGGTTAAAAATGGTAAAAAAGAGGCAAAGTAGAGGAGAGGTAGAACTGGGAATAAACACTGCAGAAGCAAAGAAGGAAATAGAAAAGATGTTATAGGGTAAAAGGAAAGTTGTGTAAAAGCTCATCATAACCATAGATGTCCTTCTCTTCCATGTTGCAGTATTTTACATACGGGTTTACCTTTCTTCCTCTCCAGCTCGTCCGGCCAGGTTTCCAAAGATTTTCAGTCCCTCGAGGTTTGTCAGACATCTGACGTGGCAGCAGGTACGTGGGTCATGAAAGTGACATCTGCATGCACCAGCCCTCAGAACATACAAAGCCCCAGTCAGAGCCAGTCCTATAAGGGCATAGCCTGTCCAGTGTCACCCAGGAGAGCAAGTGCAGCCTGACAAGAGGGGAAGGTGGGAGGGAAGGAATACTACAACAGGGAAGAGACTGACATCTATGATTATTGTAAGATTTTACACAACTTCCCTATGTCATCCTATTCCAATGTTGCAGTATTCTACATATGGGTGAATGCCAAAGCTCACTGAGGATTGGGAGGAGGCCTACATGATGTTTCCAGGAATCCATGTAGGATAGCCCTGGCAAACCCTGCCCTGGCTCTGGAGATATGGTCCAGTTCGTAGTGTTTGGTGAAGGTGTGCACTGAGGACCAAGTAGCTGCCTCAAGTATGGAGTTCGTGTCTAGCCCCTTAAAAAAGGCTCCAGAAGAGGCCATTGCTTGGCTCCAGAAGAGGCCATTGCTTTGATATTGCCCTGCAAGGTCTTTCCATGGTGTAGGTAGTAGAAAGAAATGGCCCTGGAGCTTTCCCCAGGGCTCTGAGGTGAAGGAGACAAATGGGTCTGATTTCCTAAAAGGTTTGGTTTTATGAAGATAAAACCTAAGTTGTCTGTGGACGTCTAAGGAATGAAGTACTCTCTCACTATCCCCCTGCAGGTTGGGGAAGAAGGTAGGCAGGGTGGATGGCCTGGTTCAAGAATAGGTCAATTCACTACTTTGGGAGTGAATGACGGGTTAGTCCTGAGAGTCCCCCTGTCCAGGTGGAAGACTAAAAAAAGGTGGAGTAGTCATAAAAGCTTGCAACTCTGAGGCCCTTCTGGCTGAGGTCAGAGCTACCAATAGAACAGTTTTCCACGTGCAAAGTTTTATGAGAGCTTTGTCTGCTGGCTCAAAGGGGGCTAGAGTGAGTTTTTCTAATACATAGTTAAGGTCCCAGGGAGGAAACCACCATTTCCTGGGTAGTCTCAAGTGTGTTACACCTTTGAGGAACAATTTAGCAGGGAGTCTGGATGCAAGGGGTGGATCCACAGGGAGGCAGGCAGAGATAGCAGACAAATGTACTTTCAGAGAAGAGTATGATAGCCCTGTCTGCATTAGTTCAGACAGGTAAGACAGGATGAGAGGAATATCGCTTTCCAGCGGGTCCAGCTGTCTTTTGTGACACCAAAGAGAAAACCTTTTCCACTTCGAGAGAGAGAGAATTTTCTTGTGCTGGGTTTCCTGGCCTCCTGCAGGACATTGAGCATGCCCTCGTTGTTACAGATGTCTGAAGGGGATCAGAATATTATAAGCCACAGGGTGAGGTGCAGGGATTGCCACTGTTATCAGAGTCCCCTTGTGCGGAGGGAGGTAACTTGTGGTGATTGTCCTTGGACAAATGAAGGAGGAGGAGGAACCAGTGCTGTCTTGGCCAGTAGGAAGTCACCAGCAAGATTTTTAGTGAGTCCTGCTGAATTTTCAGCAGCACCTTTTGTATCAAGGGGAAGGGTGGGTATGCATACAGAAATTTCTCCTTCCAGGTCATCGAGAAGGCATCTATCGCCAGTGCCTTGGGGTCGTCTGTCCTGGTGCAGTACCCAGGAAGTTGCCTGTTTATGGAGGAGGCAAACAGGTCTATTTATGGTATACACCACCTGTGGACCAGATTTGGGAAAACATCTCTTTGAAGCATCCATATGTGGTTGTTTGAAATGGTTCTGCCTAGGAAATCTGCCTGGGAGTTGTGTAGGGACGGAATGTAGGCTGCCTGCAGGGTAATTCCCTGTGAGGTGGCCAGTTCCCATACCTGCAGAGCTAGTCTGCACAGAAGGTATGACTTTGTCCCTCCTTGTTTGTTGAGATACTACAGGACTGTGCTCTTGTCCATGAATACTTGAGATGGCCCTGCTCTAGACAGAGTTGGAAGGCTTGTAGAGCAAGGAGGATCGCTCTCATTTCTCTGATATTTATGTAGTCTAGTTTGTGTCAGTCTGTCCACAAATCTTACATTTTTCCACATCCTAGGGTTGCTCCCCAGCCCAGATTTAATGCATCTGTATGCATAGTCTGGGAGGGAGTGGATGTTTGTAGAGGGAGGCCTGGGTTCTGAGCCACCTAAGCCACCTACCATCTCAATTCCTGTTTCAAACAGGGAAGGAGGAGGACCCTGAACTCTATAGGATGGGAGTGCTGGGTCCACACTGACCGAAGAAACCATTGTAGTTTTCTCATGTGCATGCTTACTAGGGGCAACATGGGTATGGTGGCTGCCATGTAACCCAGAAGTCTCAGAAATTGCCTTGCTGTCAGTTGAGGATTGGAGGGGTGTGAGGGACACCACCTTTTCCGGTGATAGGAAGGCCTTCATAGGATCTGTCCGGATTCTGCAACCCAGGAAGATGATGTCCTGTGCCGGCTTCAGATGGGATCTTGGCAAGTTTATTAGAAATCCTAGACACTGCAGGAGGAGAAGAAGGGTCTGGATGTGATGACGAAGAGTCTTCTGGTCTTCTGCATGAATCAGAAGGTCATCTAGATAAGGGAATATCTGGACCCCCTTTGTCCTGCAGTAAGTGATGACTGGAGCCTGACATTTTGTAAGTACTCTGGTAGCAGTAGAAAGCCCAAAGGGCAAGGCAAAGAACTGAAAATGGGATGAGCCTGACAGAACTCTGAGGTATGTCCTGAAGATGGGTTTTATAGGTATGTGAAGGTAGGCATCTTTTATGTCCAGAGTTCCCATGAATCCCTGAGGAAGCAGGAGGGGGAAGAGGGTAGGGAGAGTGAGCATCTTGAAGGCAGGAACTTTTAAGCACGGGTTGAGGTGCGAGAGGTCTAGAATAAGCCTCCATGGTCCATCCTTTCTGGGAACCAGAATGATTCTGGAGTAGAATCCTTTTATTTTTGATTCTGTAGGCACTGGCTCTATAGTGCGTTGTACTAGTAGGATTTGCAGAACCTGTTGTTGCGGTTTGTCTTTTCGGCTTTTCCCGGTTAGGGGTCGCCACAGCGGAACTCTGGTCCACTAATGACTGGCAGTAGATTTTTATGGTGCCGAGTTGCCAGCCCGACGCCCAACCTTCAGTGAAGGCACACCCATTCATGCAAGGTTGGGCATCAGGCTGGTTTGCAGAACCTGTTGTAGGATGGGTAATTGACCGGTGGGTGGCTAGGGTACGCCCAGCCTTGTTGGGGGGGGGGGGGCTGATCCAGGACATAAAGTAACCATTCTGTATAATGGATAGAACCCACTTGTCTGAGGTAAGACGCAGGGAGACAATGAGAGAGTCGGGCAGACAGGGGAAGGGATGGGGGGTTGAAAGGTTGGCAGGCAGTCAGACACTACCTGCCCTATCTAGAAAGGAAGGCCTTTGGCTGGAGGAAGGAGAAGCTCTAGCCAGAGGGGGCTGTCTTCTCGACCTGGGGGGAGCTGTAGGCTTAGAGGTTTTCCTGATAAACTGTGTCTTAGCTGAGTAGTTCCTATGGAACTTAGGGATGGGCAAGATTAGGAGGCGTTTTAGATCCTGTAATTCTTTTCCTTTTTGTTGCAGGGACTTAAACGGGTCAGCCACTTTTTCACCAAAGAGGGCAGAGTGATCCAAAGGTGCATCAATAAGTCTGACCCTGAAGTCATCAGGGAGGGGCTGAAGATGTAGTCACAAGTATCTTCTTAGTGCAGAGGCTGATGCAGCTGACCTAGCTGAGGCTTCAGCTGCATCATAGCTGCATCTTAATGAAAGTCTATTCACCCGAGAGGTGATGGCTAGCAGGAAGGTCAAGGAAACTTTGGCTGCACAATCTGGAATGTCAGCTAGTTCCTTAGTGGCTTTGTCTAGCAGAGATAAGGAATATTTGGTCATGTGAGTTTGGTAGTTAGTGGCTCTGAATGACAGGGTAGCAGAGGTGTAAAGTTTCTTTCCCAATATCTCCATAGTCTTGCTGTCCTTGTCAGCTGGGAGAATGGCAGTGGTAGGAAGAAGCTTGGACGCCTTTATCAGTAGAGATGGAGATAGTGGCTGGATCAGCAGGAGGGCATTTAATCAGAAATTTTTCTGTCTCAGGGACTTTGTAGAGTCTATCTGCTCTCCGTGGGGCTGGAGCTTGGGAGTCCGGGTTGATGGAAGCAGAAGCAAAGGCATCCAGAAAGGCTGGCTGAATAGGAGGTATAGCAGAAGGACTGGGGGAGTCCATTTGTATCAGGTCGTAAAACCTCTTTTGTACTTCAGTCATATCTGAGGACTCCAACTTAAAGTGTTCTTTCATCTTACTGATAGTTTCCCCACAGGTTAAATCCTCCACAGAGAAGTCAGGTTAAACACAGCCTTCCTCTGGAGATCCACATCCCAGAGGGGGGAAGAGATCTGAGAGGAGTAAGACAGGGAATCCTCTGAGGAATCACAGTTCCTCCTCAACTAGTTGTTCTACCCTTATTTCAGGAATGAGAGGTCTAGGACTTAGGAGGGGACGTGCAGTGCTAGGTGATTCTAACTCAGTAGGCCTATGGGCCATAAAGACATTAAACAAACTCTGGCTGAAGGCCTGCCAATCGGGCATGCTTTCAGTAGCAGGAGATGCAGGTTTTATTTTCTGTTTTTTCTTTAGAGGCATCGCCAGTGTCCGGCTGGGAGAAGGCCTCGGATCAGGCGTAGTGATGGCGGCAGCGGAATATGACAAGCCCAGAGTGAATGCTGGTTCACCCCCGGCATCTAAGGTAGATGCTGGTGTAGCCTCTATGGACATGGCGTCCACTTGAGATTGTGCAGCTTCCTCAGAGGTACCCACTTTATCCACACTGGCAAAAGCCGAATCCCCGGCCAGGCTGACTTCAGCCACAGACTGAGGAACAGCTGGAAGAGCTGAAGAAGTAGGCAGCAAGGTCTTGGCCCTCTTTTTGGGTGGTTCAGACAGGGCATTGGACGCGGCCTCCATTCCTAACGCTATTTGTTTTCAGCGCTGATTCTCATGCAAATGTAATGCCTGCAAACGGCAATGTAAGGTCTTAGGGACAAATGATTTACAAATCGCGCGGTTCTCATGGTCGTGTTCCCTACCTAAACAAAAGAGACACTGATCGTGAATGTGTTTGTGGGGAATCTGCCACACTTAAACTTGCCCTTGCCGGATGACATGCACAGACTATAAGAAATAACAGCAGGACTGATAGGATCCCTAACGGGGTACTTAACTGAATTTTTCTCGATCTGATGTCCGTGAGAAACAGGAGCACCTGGCATACGACAGGCGGCTGAAAAGTTCTGAGGGCTGGTGCATGCAGATGTCACTTTTATGGCCCATGTACCTACTGCCATATCAGATGTCCGACGCACCTAGAGGGACTGAATCTTTGGAAACTGGCCGGATGAACTGGAGAGGAAGCAGGGTAAAGCCATATGTAGAAAACTGCAACATTGTAATAGGACGTGGTCAGTTTGAATTAAAAGTGATGCAGAGGAATTTCCCAGGGAATTCCTCCATGGCTCAAAAGAGTTTGGAAATACCCCTGAGACAAGTGGGTCACAGTGAGCTGAAGGATCCCAAATCAGATGTGACACACAGTCACCTGAAAAAATCCTGCCATTCTTTGCAGTGTACTACACAAAACCTGCATAAACAAGAAAAGGAAAAAAGTATACACATAGAAAAAAATTAATGATTTGCTTAGAGTTTCAACATTATCCCATCTATACACCTCAGCAAGCGAAAAAAAGTTAAGACCTATCACCACTGTACAATTGTAAAAACAATAAAAGAACCTTCAGAGCATACCTCTCAACTGTCCAGACTTTTGCCTCATATTTTTGCTCTGTTTCACATAACAATGTGTTTTTTGGGCGAATCACTGATGACTAAAGTCACTAAATAATGACATACATTTGAGTTTAGACTTCATATCCATCAGAAAATGCATGCTAATGTAAAATGTGTTACTCTATTAACTTTCTAACTTTAGAACAGTAACATTTCTAATTTGTCCCTATTTTTGGGCCTTTGTCCCCCCATTATTTTCGCCTTTGTCCAGATTTCTTGTGTTAAGAGATTGAGAGGTATGCCGAGTATGTAAATACCCAAGGCTGGACAGAAAATGAGTGAGTGAAATGAGGAGTAAGCTGCTGTACCCTGAGCACTCGGAAGTAATTTTTGTGGAAGGGGGCAGTAATTTCTGTCATACTGAAAATATGCAAGGACTCACATATGCTGGGTTTGTACAGACACATGTTAGTCCTAAACCAGGACTAGCAAGATAATGTTCATTTGGTAAACAGACTTTGCAGAAGAATTCCCATATTTGGTCCATAGGGATTTGGGTGGATTTGTCAAGGGCAAACACTTGACATATTAAAGTTTTACATGGTTATACAGGAGGTGAACAGAATGAATAAGACAATGTTGTTAGTCAGTCTGGACACTGAAAAGACAATTCATAGTCTCTAAAAAAACATGCAAAGCAACCACAAAAACTACTCATTCAATAGATGCGAAGTGCAATTGATTACGTTACAGACTTCACACATTACAACTGAACCTCTCACACTTTTCTATACACTCCCCAACATTTACAAATCTCTCCTCTTAATTTTTAAGCAACCAATCTAAAACTCCGACATATCTTTCAGTTTTTAAAAGCTACTTAATGTTCACACTTTCATTTAACACTGGTGGTGTACAGGCCCATACCACTTCTCTATAGTCCAATACAGAATCTACATCACCTCTTTTTAGTGTTTCTTGAACCGTTACTAAAATATTAAACAAAAACTTTTTAAAACTTGCATAAATCATAGCATGTTTTTACTGCGGTGGTGGTGCTGCGGTAGCGTTGTCACCTCACAGTAAGACGTCCTGTTCGATTCTCAGCTAGAGCGTCTTCTGTGTGGAGACATGCGTGAATGGGCGTACCTTCGTTGAAGGTTGTGCGCCAGAGCTGGCAACTTGGCACATAAAAATCTACTGCCAATCATTAGCGGACCGGAGTTCCCTAACCGGGAAAAGCAGAAAGACGCAACATAAATCATAGCATGTTTACTTAATGCACTGGCAACTACTTTGTTTTTAACAGCATTTACAGGTTTCCCTATTCTCACTGCCAACCTTGTTTTTCCTATATAAAATAAATCATAGCTACAGCAGATCACTATGTAAACCACCTTTCCAGAATTACAAGAGAACCGATCTAATGGACAAAAACTACTAGTCTTGCCTTGTAAAATTAAAACTTTACTATTGTTTATGAACTTACATTTACTGCATCCTCTGCAAGAAAATGTTACAAATGCTTCATCACATCTAATTCTCTTGCTCCTTTCTAAAATTTATTTTACATTCACACTTTATCATAAAATATAGGTACTACACCAATGATCTTACTCAAATCTTCATTTCCCAAAATAATTTTCCAATTTTCCTTAACATCTTTTAAGGCTTGAAAATCCATGCTGTATCTAACTGGATGTGCTACCTGTATTCCCTACTTTGGATATTTCCATCACACTTATCTCCTCCTACATCCTCTCTCAAGACTGGACTGCATTCTCAGTCTCTTTTCAGTAAAGATTCTTGCAAGTTTTTAAAATAAAATATATATCACAGCCCCTCTCTAAAAATAAATGTTCTAACTTCAACACTTCTTCTAAAAACACTTCTTCCTTATTAGTCTCGACATTCTTATAGCTTGACTTTTAATTATTCCTTTTTCAAGGAGCCCTGGATATGCATCATCTTTAGTTTGCTACAACAAATGGGATATCCTACAAATTTTATAGAATTATTGAAAAACATATAAAGGGGCATACCCATGTGTGAAAACGGGGAACCAGGCAGGGGGTGCCCTCTGTCACCTCTTCTGTTTGCACTATTTCAAAGCAAATGGTTCTATATACTTGGGAGTTCACAAGTGAGGCTTTTCAGTAGGTGAAGAGGGTACAAAATTCACCCTATATCATGAAGGCAAAAGAGGATATTCAGCCAAACGGACAGCACAGTAAAAAAAATATAAACTATTGAAAATAAACCAAAAAAAGTCTGACTGTCGCACAAAATCACTATTTGCCACCTAAAACATAGTTTAAATATTAAATAATAGAATGTTTTAACTTTAAAATAGGTTTGATACAGTTTATTTTATTCAAATCAGGTGGGGTGTCAGCCCTAAAGTAGTTGATCCACCTATATTCCATTGCTTCAGCAATAGTGACAATATTGCCCCCTCTATGATTAGGAGCTATTTTTTGTAATACTCTGAACTTGAAACAGTGGTCATCTCCATGATACAAAATGTTAGTATCTGAATTTCTACAGATTTCTGATAAATGGGGTGCTATCCTCTCTTTTAGCTTCTGATTTGTTTTACCTATACAGAAGCATGCACATTTCTCCCAGTTAGCAAGGCAGATCACATTTTCAGTACTGTAAGTAAAAAAATATGTGAAATACAAATCTCTTCTTAAACGCAGGATGTATAAAGTCTATATCATCACTGATATACTTGCAAAAAATACAATTATAACAGGAGAGTGTCTGTTTCTTACTATCTGATGCATTTGTTATTACACTTAAAATCTTTATAACAGCTGTTTAACATTTTTTTCTCTCCTACAGACAAATGTGTTTTTCTCCTATAATTTTACATAGGTCATTATCTGATTGTAATATCGTCCAATTCTACTCTTTAATATTTAAACTATGTTTTAGGTGACAAAAGTTTTTTGGTCATTTTAATGATCTTCTAAAGTATTTTTTAAGTATCTTTTACAGTATTTTACATCTATTTGAGAATTAAAGGGTTAAGTTTTTTAATAGTCTCTCTAATTGCTCTTGTGTGATAGGCTGGTCTGTGATTTTAAACACTATATAACCAGTGAATTAAGTGATGTTACTGTTTGCATTGAAAGAGTCTTGAACTCGAAAGCTCTGCAATGTTGTAAATAAGGTGACTTTGTGTGACAGTTGGACTTCTTTGGTTTATTTTCAAAAATTCGCCCTATACACTGTTGATCTATTAGTGTTTTTAAGAGACCACAATAAGCAAATAAGTTTATTTAATCTACTAGAAAGATTTGGTGAATTGCCAGGGTATAAGATAGTCTCCTACAGAATAACTAGCATAAACCTTAAACACTAGTCCTACAATCAGGTAAAATATTTGGATATTAGCTTGGAAAAACCCTTGAGGAAATCATGCAAAATAATTACAGATACCTACAGATGGAGTATCAGGGATGAGCTAGAATGCAGAAAATGCTAGATGTAGCTCTGTAACAAATCCAGGCAATAGAGATGCCTTTTTTGCCAAAATCTTAATACTGCTTCCAGGCAGTTCCATTAAAGCTGGAGGAAAGATTACTTGAAGACCTGGAAAATATTTAAAAAAAATTCATAAGGGAGCAGAAAAAAAAGAAGGGTGGCCCGGGTGCGATCGCTACTAACAAGGGACATAGGAGGGCTAGGAATTCCAGACTTCATTAGCAAGACTTGCAACTAAAAACATTCACACAGACTGACATTTTGCAAAGGATCAAGATTGTTTGCCTTGTCTAAGCAAACTCTGACTTTGCAAGATAAGGATCCAGAGACTGCACTTTGGCTTGAACAGAAAGGAGATGGCAGCCAAATAACATGACAGGAAAAAAAATGCAGGCTTTGCCTGGTTTATGAGTAAAGGAAACATACAAAAAATGTAGAAATTGCACTGCACCAGTTTCTTTTGAAGTAAGAGAGAAAAGGGCAAGGATGGATTTGATAAAAGGGGCAAAAATGAAGAACATTACTTCGGAAAACTTACAACTGTCCCAAAGCTTTATCCACTGGGACAGATTTAAAGTATTATTTCAATTAAGTAACAGGGGTTACACATCAGATATAGCGGAGTAAAGGATATACACAATATAAAGAGGGAAATCTCTCCTTTGTAGAAACACCACTATTGAGAAAAATGCTACAGGAAGCACATACAGGACAGTGCAGAATACAAGGAATGCTTCTAAAATTTACAAAGCTTTTGACGAGACTCCCTTTGATGACAACACCTCTATGTTGGTTAGAAAATCCTACCTTGAGCAACCTCCTTCAAGGCATCTCCTCAACATCCAGAGTAGTTATACTCCTACTTTACCTCCTCTCTTATTAGGCCCATCATTGAACAAAATGCCCTCTTCAGGATGTGCATCACTGAGCATATAAACCAAATTGAGGGAAATTAAATGTTTCCTTAACAAAAAGCTCTCGGGTCTTAGTATCCTTAGCTGCTCTGACAGACAAAGTCTTGTCCACTACTGTGCCATACAAACTCCTGAGGAGTGATACCTACTTAGCGTTCCGTGCTATGAAAGCCGCAGCACTCTCTGAACTCCTTTAACTAAACAGAACTGGTGGTAAAGTAAATTCCTGCAGTGAAGATCTGAGTATATACTACATCACCACCACCAGATGACATGACAGATAACTAAATCCAACATAACCTGCAAATTTTCACCCAAACCAAAGGGTAAAAAGGTCACACAGGCAAGCCACTCAGTAAAAACTGTAAGAAACACTCAGCCAGACACGTTAGAGTCTTCACTGTGCAATACAATACATGTAAGTGTTCATCTGGGACATGTAAGTGAAAGTATACCTACTGGAGGTTAATTTTAGTACTGGGTGATGTGGCTGAGCTTCACAATAGATGTTCTTCGTCTACCATTGCTGCAGTCCTGACACATGGGTATTCCGCTGTCCACCATCGGCCCGAATACCAAAGGGCTAGAATCTGGCGTCGGTCATGGCGCTCGAGGCTGACATCAGTATGTGCCAGTACAAATGCGCATGACCGACGCCATACCCTCAGTCTTTCTTGCCGCGTGGTCCTAAGCAGAAGCAGTGTTTGCAAGTGCCGTTCGGCTTTCTGGAATTGTCGGTTTTCGAGTTTCAGACCGGAGACCATGCTGGGCTGAGTACCCCGTTGGGGACACTTTTGTCTTTTTCTTGCCTCAGTATTACCAGATGTCTGAAAAAGTTAATAACTGTATTTCTTGTGGGAAACAGATTCCTCATAGGGATTACCATTTACTCTGTATTCCTTGTTTAGGGCCTGAGCACGGCGTTGTTGGGTGTCGCTTTTGTGCTGCCTTTGATAAGCGCACTATTAAACGTCGCTTGGACTGTGCTAGGCTAGTGTTTGGTGAACGGTGCAATTATAACATGCAGTCGGATTCTCCGCCCAGTTCGGCTAAAAAACGCAAAGAGTATTCCTTTGCGGTCCAAACAAGATGAGTCCATTGCGGACGCCGGTTCGGTAGAGCCACCGACTACTTCACCTGCTCCTTCTGACAGTTTAGCGGAGTCTCCAGGGGAGCCTTTGCTACTTCAGGAAGTGGCTTCTCCTGTTGTAGGCCAGGCTGACGGGGCTTCTCATGTGTCGGTGGTTCCCTCCCCTCACAGAGTTTCTAGGCCTCCCCCTTCTCATAGTAAAAGCCTTTCTAAATCTAAATCTGCCCCTGCTGGTGTCTGTCCACGGGGTCCAGCTCCTAGAAAGCGCATGTTAAAGGTGGCGGAGGATTTGATTACTTTAATTAGGGGTTCTATGCCTCCCCCTGAGAAAAGGCCCAGGGTAGAGCCAGGGATAGAGGGTCTGGATCAGTCTTCCAATGACTCTGATTCTTCTGTGGAAGAGCTCCAGGATTTCCCTCCCTACTCTGATTCAGAGGCTGAGGATTCTCCTCCCTCTGCCCCTCCTGAAGATTTTTCTTTTCTGAAACCTTGCATTCCATGAGGGAGCATTTTAAATGGGAAGGCCAGGATTATTCTGATTCTCGTAAAAGGCTTAGAGAATTCTTGTTTTTGCCTCAGCATAGGCCTTTGGCTATTCCCCCTGTATTGGATGTTGTTCAGGTTGTTTTTTTCTGAGGCTTCTCTTAACCCTGACTCTTTGCCTCCTGCCCCTGCTAAACCAGATAGATACTGCAGGGTACCGGAAGCTCACTAGTATTTATACAAGGGTCCTAGGGCTGACCCAGACACCATTACTCAAGGCCCCAAGGGTGTCAGGGCTGCTGTGGTTAAGAATCCAGTTCCTTTGGTCAAGGATGCTAGAGCTCTGGATAGGTGGGGTAAGAAGTTGTATACCTCTTCCACTTTAGCTATGAGAGCTTTACATTGTCTAAATTATTTGCTGGGCCAATTGAAATGTAAAGTTGATGCTTTATCTGAAGGTATTGAATGTACAGAGCTTCTGGATTTAGTGCATGTTTCAGAACAAGTTGGTAAGCATTCTTTGCAATATGGTTTTGATGCTTTACAGGCTTCTTCCAGGGTGGCTGCTACTAGTTCAGTTCTTCGCAGGCATGCCTGGTTGAAAGTTCGACATTGTCAGAGCATGTTAAGGCTCGGATTATGGATGCTCCTTTGCAGTCTGATGTTCTTTTGGCCCTCCGTTGAATCAGTTTTGAAAAATGGAGGAAAAAGCTAAGTCTATGCAGACAGTTAAGGATTGTTTACAGGTTCAGCCCCTAAGTTCAGTAGGAATTGGCCTACTAAAGGGTGGTCTTTTCCCTCTTCAGATTATCAGTCTAGGGCAGGTCCACGCGAGGTAGGGGTAGAGCTTCCTCTCAGGGCCCTGCTACTCCTAGAACTTTAGGTTCTTTTACCCCTTCTGCTGGGGAGGGCAGGGATCAGTCCTTTCGGAAACAAACTCAATGACCTGCGTCTTCAGCTGCCGGATTCTGCCATGCTGGCAGCTCCTCTAGGAGGAAAACTGGAACTTTTCGCAAAGTATTGGCATTTGGTTACCCAGGACAAATGGGTATTGGACATTGTAAATCGAGGCTACAAATTTTATTTCCACACTTTCTCTCCTTTCGAAGGTGTGCCAGATGTGCCTCATCAGCAAAGACTGGAAGCACGGGGAAAAAAAAAATTTCTTCTCTGCTTCAGTGGAGGGCAATACAGGAAGTACCTTCTGCTGAAGGAGGCACAGGGTTTTATTCCCGTCTTTTCTTAGTGCCAAAGGAAGTAAATACTTGGAGACCAATTCTGGATTTGTCCATTCTAAACACCTTTTTGGAAATTCCAAAGTTCAAGATGTTAACGTTGCAGCACTTGCTGCCTATGCTGGGCAAGGCTCATAGAGGCCTATCTTCACATTCCTATCGGGCCCAGTTCCAGGACGTTCCTGGGATTTCGGAATGGGAATTTGCATTGTCAGTTCTCTGCATTGCCCTTTGGCTTGTCTACTGCGCCCAGGGTATTCACAAAAGTCCTGGCTCCAGTAATTGCTTTTTTCAGACTACAAGGAATTCAAATTTATCCTTATCTGGACGACTGTTTGTTTCTGGCTCAAGGCAAGCAAGAACTTCTTCAACATCTTCACTATGTAATGACAGTTTTAAGATGCCTAGGGTATTCTGTGAACGAAATAAAGTCCAGTCTAGTACCCTCACAAGGGATGTGTTTTCTGGGTGTGAGACTGAATACAGCAACCCAGATGGCATTTCTTACCCTGGACAAACAAAGACATCTTCATCAATACTTCCAACAGCTTTCAGTAATGTCCAGGCTGACTGCAAAGACAGTCCTTCAAGCCTTAGGGTTCATGGCATCTTGTATTCTAGTGCTTCCCAATGCCACACTGCATATGAGGAAGTTACAATGGTATCTCAAAAGCGTGTGGACTCAACACAGCCACGATTTGGACACTGTCATTCAGATTCTCCCTTGCATACAAAAAGAATTTCTGTGGTGGGCTCAGGAATGTCACCTAAACAAGGGACTCTCTGTGACCCAGCCAGAGGCATGTCAGATATTAACGACAGACGCCTCTGAGTCGGCCTGGGGAGCTCATCTCGAAGGAAAATGGATTCAAGACCTTTGGCCCCCAGAGCTACTTCATTTACATATCAACATGAAAGAGATGCTGGCAGTTCAATTTGCTTTGGAAGCATTCAAGAGCCTACTTCAATCAGGACTGGTGTCGATTCGAACAGACGACACAACAGTCATGTGGTACATCAACAAGCAAGGGGGAACCCATTCTTATCCATTGTGCAGACAAGCAATGCTAGTATGGGAAACTGCTTTAAAACTGCACATCACTCTTCGAGCACTGTTTCTGCCAGGAGCACAAAATTCTTTAGCAGATGTTCTGAGCAGACAGATTGTGGATCCTCGCGAATGGAAGTTGGATCGTCAGGTGTTTCTGCAGTTGACCATGGCTTGGGGAACTCCAGACATAGATCTGTTCGCTTCTCCTCTGAATTATCAACTGCCAATGTTTTGCACAAGGCTATTTCATCCGAAAGCCTGGAAAATAGATGCACTATCCTTCAGCTGGAGAAACCTGCACGTGTATGCCTTTCCTCCTTTGCCTCTTCTTCCAAAGGTATTGTTGAAAGTCAGGAGGGAAATGCCTCGCATGATTCTGATAGCACCAGGTTGGCCTCGACAACATTGGTACCCTCTCTTAAGGAGTTTAATTCTTGGGACACCTTGGCCATTACCACAGATTCCTCACTTATTGACTCAGGAGGACAATCATTTTCTCAATATCAGCGTGCGATCTCTTTACCTGACAGCCTGGAGAATTCAGTTTTGAGGAAGGAAGGCCTGCAGCTTCCACAACAAGTTTTGGATGTTCTTTTGGAAGCCAGGCGTCCTACTGCTCGGAAAGTTTATGCTGATAAATGGAGGAGATTTTTTCTTTGGAGTGCAGCTCACGGCTTTGATGTTAAATTGCCTAACTTGAGTTGTATTTTGCAATATTTGACTGTTTTGTTAGACAAGGGATTGTCTTTCTCTTCTGTTAAAGTGCATGCTGCAGCTATTTCTGCTCACTATGAATGTGACCCTCCTTTGTTTTCTCATCCATTGGTTAAACAGTTTCTTAGAGGGGCAAAGAATATAAGTCCCCCGAGAAGAGCTCCCACTCCAGCCTGGGATCTTACTTTTGTTTTGGAGAAGCTGACTCTGCCTCCATTTGCACCTGCAGCTACAGCTGAGTTGAAGTTGTTGTCTTGGAAGACTGCTTTTTTGTTGGCTGTTACTTCTACTCGAAGGGTCTCTGAATTACAGGCCCTCGTGGCAGTAGAACCATTTCTGATTTTTCACAAGGACAGAGTTTCCTTACGTACTAATCCTACTTTTATGCCTAAAGTAATTTCAAATGTGGCACTGAACCAATCTATACATTTGCCTACTTTTTATGTTGACCCCCAAAATAAAGGGGTGAAAGTTTTGCATTCTTTGGATGTGCATAGGCATTTAGGATATTATTTGAGCAGAACCAAAGAGTTCAGAAGATCTCAACAGTTGTTTGTTTCTTTTGCTTTGACTTCACAAGGGAAAGCTGTTTCAAAACACACTATCTCCAAGTGGATTGGCCATTGTATTGCTTTTTGTTATTCTCATCATGGGAAAGATGTTCCTGCTGGGATCAGGCCTCACTCTACTAGGGCTACGGCCACCTCTACTGCTTTTTCGAGAGGGGTAGCTGCTAAGGACATTTTGGAGGCAGCTACTTGGAGTTCTGTACATACATTTACTAAGCATTATCATTTACCTCTTTATTCTAGGTCTAGGGCTGGGTTTGCCACTGCTGTTCTACAGGGCATGTTAGCAGCTCCTAATTCTGTTTAGTTGGCCATCCTCCCTGTTTTCCGTTGCTCTGGGATTCTACCCATGTGTCAGGACTGCAGCAATGGTAGACGAAGAACATAGTACAGTTTTGTACCTACCATAAATGTAGATGCTCGAGGATATCCATTGCTGCAGTCCAAATTTCCCTCCCTCCTACCCCCTTATTTAGGTTTGGGTTTTGGGTGGTATTTTTTGCATTCTGACGTCTGAGGCAAGAAAGACTGAGGGTATGGCGTCGGTCATGCGCATTTGTACTGGCACATACTGATGTCAGCCTCGAGCGCCATGACCGACGCCAGATTCTAGCCCTTTGGTATTCGGGCCGATGGTGGACAGCGGAATACCCATGTGTCAGGACTGCAGCAATGGATATCCTCGAACATCTACATTTATGGTAGGTACAAAACTGTACTTTTCCTATGCTGCAGCCTTAGTAAGAGTCTATGAACCATATGTCTGACCCTCCAAAAGAAAAGACTGTGGGACTGTGATGGTCCACCCAAGATAATCAATCACTATCATTTCACTGGGGGGTGATAAGACACTTCAAAGGGGTTAATGTGACTCTGCACTGATCGATTTAAACGGCTTTCATTTGCGTTACATACTACAAAATTCATAAGCTACCTGACAGATGTGGGCACCTAACATGCAAAGTACTACAGCGTGCTTTTAACAGCAGTGTGTGATTTGCTACTCCTTTCCAATACCATCTTCTACTGCCATCTTTTATATTAATGTACATTTCACTCTAAACATAACCACCTGCAAACAAGTACAAAGTGGTTAAGTCTCAAACTTGAAGGCTAGAGGAGAGATGCTAAGAGTGCGATGTGGGAGTGTAAATTCTAACATGGCACCACTGCTGCAAGTCGCACAATACAGTGTTAGTGAAAGGAAAAACATAATTTACAAATACTAATACAGACCCTTCCAACACAGCCTGGTAAAGATGTTGGAAAACTGCACAACATGCACCAAATTACAAAAATTTGTTTAAACCCACAGTAAACAAGAAAGTTACACTTGAACAAAATATGTTTTTAATTTAAAATGATATACAAATGCCTCCAAACTTAATCATGCTGTTTAGAAAGACACTGCTGAAGAGAAATAAGGCAATACATAAAAAGACAATGTAATTACCAAAATATCCAGTGGTACAGAAAAGCTTCAGCAACAGCCTAAAACACTTTTTTTTTTTTTAGGTTGAACATGGGACGGCATTAAAATTACTATTATGACACTTGTGCATTATGCACACAAAGCAATTAATTACTCTGTGTACTGCAGGGACACAAAACAGCTAAAAGTGAAGAAAATAATACTTTTGACTACTTCAGAGTTTAGCATTTCTCTCTGACCATCACTAACATCAGGTGATGGCAAAAAACAGAGGTAAAACACTAAAGGTCTGAAGGTTACCCTACTTTGAAATCTGACAGAGCTGGAGCAACTGCCAGACACACACACATACACTTGTATCAATGCATTCTTCTAGATCTACAGCACACTCAGCTGGGATTGATTAACCAAGTCCCTAAAACTTACCTTTAGCTGCTGCTGATGGTCGTCCCATGTCTGCTTCAATGTCTGGAACTGCCCTAAACAGAACGAGCTAAAGTTTCAAACAGTCTTAATTCCTTCCTCTCAGAGAAGTCGGCCCCCTGCAGAGCAACAGCACAATACCATCTTAATGCACTATAGGGCACAGCCCACAGCAAACACAGACGTAGTACATGTCTGTACAAAACATCCTGTAAACAAGGTACTTACCAGAGGGTGATGGGTCAAAAAAGACCCCTGCAGCAGAAACCGGCATGATTATTTATCCTTTCTACGATGTTCGCCGATCAATAGATAGCTGAAGCAAACCTTCAAAGAGTAAGGAGAGGGGAAAAAAGTTTAATACGTATTATAGATCTCACTTACACTACTGGCAAGCAATAACATGGTGAACCAAAATATCCATTGAACATAATAGTTTTAAAGTCAGACAGACAACTGACTGTACACTAGCAAAGCAAAATACATTTCACCATTACATAGTATATTCCCTCTATTTCATGCTCCTTCCCTCCAAACCCACATGTGCAATGCTGCATTTTTAGAACATTCCTTCTCCACTTCAGTGCAGCAATAACTGTTTCCTGCAATCACATATTCCACCCATGTGTGCTTCATACTATAACAAGATACCTATTTTGTCAGTTATGGTCTACAGATGTTTATACATCCTTTTTTTTTTTTTTTTTAATTATTACTATTGCAGGATTTGCGGCATCATTCCTTCTACCTACGTACATATTAAGATATGTGTGTGTGGGCATGTGTGTGCATACACACAAACATACACAGAATCTGAACCCTCAATTTATAAGTTTTCTAAATATAATCCAGTAGCTAGCATATACCAACAGTGAAGGAACTAAGACAGCAAGTAACTAATAGTATTATAAAATAACTTGGGATACACTGATATAACAAACAGTTACAAGACCACAACATATAGCAAGAAAATACCACTACGGAAAATATAAAAAAAAAAAAAAAAAAACGAAACTGTTACAAATGATATTATAAAAGTTTCAATTTGACTGTTAAAAAGTAACATTGTATACATTTTGCTAAGACAGAAATATGCGGATGTTAAAACTACTTTTGAGAATTTTAGTGGTAGTGTGATGACTTCATAAACCCTTCAATGTTCACCTTTGAAGTTTTTCAATCAGGCATCAAAACAAGATGACAAATCTGCCAAACAGATGTTCATAGCAAATCCGGCACACTTACCAACTATAACAATTACTGAAATAGAAAAAAAGAGAAGCTTCACGGTGCTTACACAGGGCTGTGCATCAGAAATAAACCAATCATCTGTCAAACAGTATACAAATAAATGGGAAAAAAACATGTACATGCACACACCACAAACACACTTCTGCATGTATGCGTTTTCTAATCTACCTGCCCTTACCAGCACGTCAGTGACCGACTAAAACAGAACTGATTTTCCAATTCCCAGCAACAGTTTCCAAGTTCGACCTCTCAAAACACTGGCTGTACTATGAGATCCTTATAGTTTGTCGAGTTCCTAAATCTTGCCCAGCTACCACGAGAAGGTGGCGATATTCATTCTCAAGCAATAGCCACTTAAATAGAACATTTTTGGTCACTACCAAAAGATAAAGACCACAGAGGAGGTCAGAAACAGAGTGACTGGTAAACTGACCACTTCATTCCAAGACTGACAGTTGTTTCACTAACACATCTCTACAATGTCTGCAGTACGGCCACCTGAGAACCCAGCCAATGTTAAATCTCCTGATCCCCTCTACCATCATATTGAACAATATCCCAAAATACAAACTCCTCTACCTGAGGAAGCAGGGCAGGGCTCCCACCCACAGACATCTTTCCCCTGCAGACAGCAATCTATTTCTTTTTTTAGGACAGCAGGACAACTTCTGATTTGGAGGTGCTGATTTTCAAGTCAGCTGCTCTACACTCGGAAGTGAACTGGAAATCAAATTCACTTCTGGCTTACAGGACATCGCCATCATCTGCACACTACAAATTTCTAGCTCTCACGTCTGTAGTCTCCATTTTTGAGGGGACCGTCTATAGAGCTACAAATGAAAGTTATACAGGAAGATATTACAGCCATAGAACATTAACTGCAGACATCACAGGAAAAGCAGGTAGAAATTAAAACTGTGGAGAGAAAGGCAAAAGTTTTGTGAAACTAAAAAGCAGTCAAGCACAATTACAGAAAAAAGTGCAGACTACAACTAGGAAATACACAGGATTTTACATAAGGAAAAATATGAAAGCTTAGAAGATGAGCAACCAATTAATTCTAAAGACATGCAGACTACACAATACAGCATAATTAAAAATAAAGAGAAAGAAAAACTAAAGAAAAAGAAACTTGCTTGCATGAAGTATAAAAATGATTTCTCTAAATATTGACAAGTACAATAAAAGTACAGTTTTGTACCTACCATAAATGTAGATGTTCGAGTGTACACCCCTGCTGCAGTCATCACACTTGGGTTATCCTGTCGTCAGGCAGTCCCGCAGTGTTTAGTGTAGTGGGCTGAAATAGCTGATGCATGGATTTTAATGGAAGAAAAAGAAAGTCCTTTGTGCAACATCTCAGTTAAATACTGTAGAATCTGAGGCATGTGAGGCTGTAGTGTTCTTTGGCCTTTGGCTTGGTTCCAGGCGCAAAACCTTTTCCATTTGTCCGAATAGGCCTTCCTGGTGCTGGGCCTCCTAGCTTCCAGAATAACATCCATAACTGCTTGGGAAAGAGGAGCTGGCTGGATGCTTAGGTGATTTGCCATGCAGCCAGATTTAAGGTTTTGAGCTGGCTGTGAAGAATCTGATTGTTTTGCTGTGTGAGCAAATGGGCAATTTGTGGTAAAATCCAAGGAGGGCCCTGGGCCATATTCCTCAACAGTGGGTACCAGTGCTGGCGTGGCCAGTCTGGGGCTATGAGCATCAGTCGTGGTCTCTCCTTTCTGACTTTCAGAAGCACCTTTGTGAGGAGAGGGAAGGCATATACTGTCAGGATTTTCCAACTGAATGAGAGTGCGTCCACTTTCCAAGCTTGATGGTGAAGTGTCCTTGTACAAAATTTTGTTAGTTGATAGTTTTGAGGACTGGCAAACAGGTCTATGTCTGGAAGGCCCCATTTCTGAGTTATCATTGCAAATACTTGTGGATCCAGTTTCCACTCGTGGGGATCCATGATGTTTCTGCTGAGGTAGTCTTCCAATGTGTTCTTTTTTCCTGGCAGGAACTGAGCTTGTAACTGAACTTGGTAAGCCAGAGCTGTGTTCCACAAGGTCACTGCTTGCTTGCATAGAGGGTAGGAGTGTGTACCCCCTTGTTTGTTTATGTACCACATTACTGTGGTGTTGTTCGTCCTTATTGTAAGTTGTCCTGGATGTAATAGATTCTTGAAGGTTATCAGAGCATTCTGTACAGCTAGCATCTCTTTTTGATTGATGTGCAGATTCCTTTGATCTGCAGTCCATACGCCTTGAACGCACTGTCCTGCCATGTGTGCCCCCCAGGCGTAGTCCGATGCATCTGTTGTCATAGTTTGCCTGGCTGGGGGCAAGGTGAAAGGCTGACCCTTGTTGAGGTGACATGCCTGTGACCACCATAGAAACTTCTGTTGTAGGCAGGGAATGAGAGATATCATTGTGTTCAAGCTGTGGCTGTGTTGAGACCATACGCTTTTTAGGTACCACTGTAATTTCCTCATATGCAGCTTTGCAAATGGTATTAGTAGTATGCAAGATGCCATGAAGCCCAAGACCTGCAGAATTTTTCTTGCAGGTAGTTAGGTTTTTGTTGCCACTGTTTTGAAATATTGAGTCAGTTGTAGTTGTTTGACTGGCGTCAGATAAGCCTTCTAGGCCGTTGTATTCAAGCTGGCACCCAGGAATGTCATATTTTGTGAGGGTACTAGTTTTGATTTCTTTTCATTTACCGTGTACCCCAGGCAACTTAGAAGATGTTTTACAAAAGCCAGATGTTGTAAGAGGATGTCCTTGCTTTCTGCTTGGATGAGGCAGTCGTCCAGGTATGGGTATATTTGAATTCCTCTTTGTCTGCAGTATGCAATTACTGGTGCCAGGCATTTTGTGAAAACCCTGGGTGCAGTAGATAAGCCAAAGGGCAGTGCAGAAAATTGGTAGTGGGTTGAACCTGCAATGAAACAGAGGTATCTTCTTCAACTTTGTCTGATAGGGACATGCAGGTATGCCTCCTTGAGGTCCAACGTTACTAGCCATGCTTTCTTGCCCAACATGGGAAGAAGCTGCTGTAGTGTTAGCATCTTGAATTTGTGTACTTGTAAGAAGGTGTTTAGAATAGAAAGGTCCAGAATTGGTTTCCAGGCATTGTCCTTTCTGGGAACTAGAAAGAGTCTTGAGTAAAATCCTTGGCCTTGCTCTCGAGTAGGTACCAGTTGAATGGCTTTCATGTCCATGAGAGCTGTAATTTGTTTTTGTGCCTCTGCCCATTGATTTTGTAGCAGGTTTGGCATTCCTCTTTTCATTGGCAAGGTGTGGAAATGGAACCTGTATCCTCGTGAAATTATGTCTAGGACCCATTTGTCCTTTGTGACAATGTGCCAGTAGTCTGAAAAAAGTGCGAGTTTTCCTCCCAAGGGGGCTGCCAAGAGAGTGTTGCTTGGCCAGATGAGGTGCAAGGCATTGAGTTTGCCTTCTGGTAGTTTGGGACCCGTCTTCTCCTCCCTTCTGTGTTGCAGTGCCCCATTGTCGAGGTTTGTACTGGGCTTGTGGTTGTCCTCTGCCTCTTGGACGTCTGTATTTACCCCTCTGTGGTCTGTCAGTAGCTGGAAAGGACCAATTTTTTGTTGGCCAATTTCTGCAGAAGCGAGGGGGCTGTACCTGTAGAAAATCTTTGACTGTCTGCATAGATTTTGCCTTATCCTCCATTTTCTTTAAGACTACTTCTGCTTTAACTCCAAAAAGAACATCCTGCTGTAAGGGAGCATCTAGAAGTTTTGCTTTAACATGATCAGGTAGAGTTTGTTCCTTTAGCCAAGAATGCCTACGTATAACAGACCCAGTGACAGCTGCTCTGCAGGAATCCTCCAAAGAATCAAACCCACATTGTAAAGTACGTTTGCCCACCTGTTCAGTTGCATGCAACAGATCCTGCATTTCTTTCAATTCAGACTGTTGAGGGAGTGTGCTCATTTTTTGTTTTAACTGAGACATTAGAAATTGCTGATATTTTATCATGTGAAATTAGCAATTTAGTGCCCTCATAGCTAGAGTGGCTGAGGTGTACACCTTTTTCCCCCACCTGTCTAGTGCTCTGGAGTCCCTTTCAGAGGGTACAGGATTTTTTGCCGTAGAAGCCTTAGCCCCTTTTATAAAGGAATTTGTGGGAATCAGGTACTCTATAGCATCTGTCAGGTTTGGCTGGAGCAGGAGGCAGAGAATCTAGGTTCAAACTGGATTCTAAGTAAACATCATACACAATGTCTAAAACTGGGGGGATGGCAAGTGGTCAGTGCTGGGGGAGTAAAAGAAACTCTCGGAGTCTTTTTTTTGAGTCAGAGCAGTCCTGACCTTCCCAGTGAAAATGTTCCCTCATAGTGTGTAAAGTTTCCCCAAAGGAGTAGTCTTCAGGAGGAGAAGCTGAGGGAATAGAATCCTCAGCATCAGAATCTTCATAAGGGGAGAAGGAGTAATCTTGGTCCTCAGAGGAGCCTGAGGAAATAGACACTTGTTCAGAGGAGGCATAATCTTCCTCTTGTCTAGGCCTTTTGTCGGGTGGGGGTTGGGAACCCCTGATTAAAGAGATCAAATCTTCAGCCATTTTGAGCATCTGTTTCTTAGGCATGGGGCCTTGAACTGGAGACTGAAGTGCAGTCTTTTTAGGTTTAATAGGAGTCTTAGTCTTAGGATACGTTTTTATGGTGAGCGTAGTCGGTCTGAAAACGCCTTCAGAAACCGAAGGCGTTTCTGCAGCACCGACATCTTTTTCAGCAGTGTCATCGGTAGGGGCTAAACAAAATGGCTGCGTTGGCCTAGTACTCTCCGCCAAAAGCTCCGAAGCGGTCTCGGGTTCCAGATCTGCGGTAGTCAGGGGCTGCGTCAGAGCCTCACTGAAGACCGGTGAACCTGAGACCGGACCTTTTCTACCGAAGTAGTGTCGTGCGAAATCAAAGCGTCTTTTTATAGTACGCTTATTAAACCTAGCACAAAAACGACAACCAGTGACGTCGTGTTCTGGGCCTAGGCAAGGTATGCAGTAAGAATGAAAATCCTTATGAGGTATTTGCTTCCCACAAGAAATACAATTGTTAACTTTTTCTGACATCGGTCTGAGGCAAGAAAAGTTTCCCCAATGGGGTACTTAGCTTTATTGAAGACTTCGGATCTGAAATTCGACTTCGAAAATCTCAGGAGTCGGCCGACAGGCAATTGCGAACTGCTTCTGCTTCGGGCACCACGCGGCAAGAAAGACTGAAGAAAATGGCGTCGGATGAATTATATATACCTCTGGAGCACTGACGTCAGGAAAGAAGCGTCAGCAACCGATGCCGGACCAAGACTTTGGAATTCCGGCCGACTGCGGGACCGCCTGATGACAGGATAACCCAAGTGTGATGACTGCAGCAGGGTAACACGTTGAACATCACCATACAGATGGTGATAAATTGACAATGCAATTGGATAGTTTAAAAAAAAAGATGCAAAATATGGACATACTTTGCTTAGATGGGAAACATGACAGAGAATTTGGGGAAGGCATGTGCACTGGTCTTAGGTTTTCAAGAGTGTTCTAGATAGAACTCCACTATAAAATACAGCTGATAATATCAAGCTACGGAACAGCGCTATGAAGGCTGAAAAGTACAGATATTTACTTATTTTTATTTACACTTTACTGACTGGGTTAGTCTGGCCACTTTTAGGTGGAAACTTGAGGTGGTATTCATACTGACTAGGGAAATTTTGCCACAACACTTGAGAACTTCCTCTAATCTTTTCAAAAACATTTCAGATCTTCTACATCCACCTCAGCTAACAACTCAGGCAAACGGGACTGCAGTTTTAATGTCTCGTTCAAATGATGGTTGACATCTGGTCTCAGGACAAACAAACTATGTAATGTTGTCTTTCGGCTTTTTCCCCAGTTAGGGGTCGCCACAGCGGAACTCCGGTCTGCCAATGAATGGCAGCAGATTTTGACAAATGCCAAGGTGCCAGCTCGACGTCCAACCTTCAATGAAGGCATGCCCATTTACGCATGTCTTTCAAACGCCCACCCAACCGCGGGGAGGACATGCAGACTCCACACAGAAGCAACTCCCCGCACTCCAGCCGAGAATCGAACGGGAGAACCTCTTGCTGTGAGGCAACAATGCTACCACCACGGATAGGCTTATTTTCAAGAGGATGAGCAATATATGTTAACAACGGTTTAACTCTAAAATATCGAGGTGCACATCTGCAACTGTCAGATATGTGAAAGGTTTTCAACAATTCACATTAGTGAACTGAAAAATGCCGAACTCAGAAAAGAGAGAATGTCAATGTGCATTCACTTCTTTTGTTGCGAGTTTGGCATTTTGAGTGGAAATCGCACTACAGTGGGGATCAGGACATGTATCCCTTCCCTCACTGTACTGCAATCTCTGAGTTTATATAATATATATATATATATATATATATATATATATATATATATACACACACACACATACATACATACACACACACACACATACACTCAATACTCAATATTTCTTAAGGGAAATTGTACTTTACTGTGTGTGTATTTATTATCCTTTCCCTATATGGACGCGCCTCACTGGTGTTCGTGGTGAGGCTTGAGGCTCCTTGATTGCTGGGCCAGGGCAAGGGTGTCACATATTGTTTGGCTGTGGTGGGATATCCACACCACATATTAATTGGTTGGCAAATACTAACTGGCTTTTAGTGGTGTGGGTAGAGAGAATTCCTGTAGCGTGGGTAGAGAGAATTCCTGTAGCTTGTGTAAAGTAGATCTTGGAAGGTGTTTTGTACTCTAAATCAGCCACACAGCGAATACTCAGAGCTCAGATCACAATTGTTTTATTTCTTTTGTTAGCTTAGTTAGTCAGGGAGAGCAGGCAGCATTGTCAGCAAAGGAGTACAGAAAGCTGACAAGGAGCCAGCTGGCTGAGATGTGCCAGGCTAGGGGACTGGTGCATGGAAACCTGACTAATGCAGACATGATTGCAGGTTTGGTCAAAGCTGCATCAGAAAACAGCAACCAGGAAGACAACCAGACTGGCAGTGGAAATGTACCACCCTCAGAGAATGGACAGCTCAACCTTTCTGCAGAGGACTTGAAAATCCATCTGGAGCTAAAGATACTTGAGTTGGAGGCCAAGCGTTTGGAAACGGAAGCAGCTGAGAGACTGAGACGTCTACAGGCTAAGGAGAATGAGAGACTGCTAAGCCTGGAAGCTGAGGAAAAGAAGAGGCAGAGGCAGCATGAGAGGGGAGATGCTGATTCTTCGCCAGAGTCATGGAGGTAATGGGGAAGGGAATAACTGGACCACAGAAGCACAAAAGGTCAGTAAATTTCTTCCGCACTTTAAAGAGGGGAATAATTTTGATAGTTTCATTCATATGTTTAAGAGGGTATGTAAACAGTGTGATGTTGACCAAAGGCTCTGGGTACGGATCCTGACCCCCTTACTCCATGGTAATGCATTATCTAAACTTGCTGATTGCGAATATTTTGATTATACTGCTATTACAAATCACTTTTTAGAATGTTTTATGCTAACACCTGAAACTTGTAGGAAAACGTTTCGTGAGCATAGACACAAGGCAGATGAAAAGGTGTGTGAATATGTTGCTGAACTGAGCACTTATTTTCATAGGTGTGTGAGTGGATGTCAGGTCACCACTTCTGAAGGGCTGGTAGACCTTTTGGTGAGGGAACAAGCTCTTAGCACTTTGCCTGAGGACATGAGGATCTGGTTAGCTAATAGACAATGTGCTACTTCAGAGGATTTGGGGGAAGAATGGAGCCTATACCTAAGCAAGAAGGGCATCCCTGCACAGGAAAGGGAGCCCCGGTACTGGTCATGGGTCTAAAGGAACCCATGGTGGGCAGCACAGACTGCCCCAACAGAATCTGCCAGTAGCAGGGGAAGCCACTAGTCCAGGTACATGTCCAGGACCAAGGGTTAAATGTTTTGAATGCAACCAGAGAGCAATGTTGCATACAGATGTCCACAGAGGCAAGGTGGGGAACAAAAGGTGAGAGAGTCAGCACGTGGGGAAGACAAAATGGCAATAGTAGGTTGTCTTGAAACAACAGGGGTACAGAACTACCACCCTACAGATGTCCTGATAGGGAAGGATTTGGATGAGGAAGTACCATGTGTTTACGCAGTTACACGCAGTGAGGCTAGGAGACAAGCATGTGGGTCTGGTAGCGTGGGGGAGACCCAAACAGGCTGCATACTTGCAGCCAGGACTGGTGAGGTGGTTACTTCAGGGAGGGAGCTACTCTGTAGCAGCAAGACTGAAGGTGAGCCACAACTGCTCATGGGTACTGATGTTCCCTTGGGCAGAGTAAGTACAGTTGTGTACACTTACAATAAATGTAGATGTTAGAGTGTATTCACTGTTGCAGTCATTACATTTGGGTAATCTGCTGGCAGGTTGCCCTCAGTCAGCCTGATTAACAAAGTCTTGGGTCCTGCATCGGCTGCTGTTCCTTCTTCCATGACGTCAGGTCGTTAGGGGTATAAAACATGCAGCCGACGCCATTACATCTGTTTTTCTTGCCCCAGATGTCAGGTGTCCCCCAAATGAGGAGCAAATAAAATTAAAAACATAAAAAATATACCTCCAATCAAGGGAACACACCAAAAGGGCTTTTAAGCATAGTGAAAGAAGGTAGAGGTATAGCCAGAGAAAAATAGGGGGCAGGAGGGAGGGTAACCAGGACTGCAACAGTGAATACACTCAAACATCTACAATTATGGTAAGTGTACACAACTGTACTATGTTCTTCATGTTTCACTGTTGCAGTCATTACATTTGGGTAGATTTCCAAAGCTATAGTTGGGTGGAGGGAATTATACAGCATTAGGACCAGCTACAAGGCCCTGCAGGACAGCAGTGGCAAAGCCAGCTCTGGATTTTGAGAAAAGTGGTAAATGGTAATGTTTGGCGAACGTATGAACTGAGCTCCAGGTAGCAGCTTCTAGAATGTCCCCGGTAGGAATACCTCTGAGAAAGGCTGTTGAAGTAGATGCAGCCCAAGTGGAATGGGATCTGATCCCCTGGGGGATAGTTTTTCCATGGTGCATATAGCAAAAACAAATACAATGGCCTATCCATTTGGAAATGGTTTGCTTTGAAATAGCCCTTCCCTCTGCCCCTGCAGCAAATGCCACCAGCAGTTGTTCAGATTTTCTTTGAGATTTTGTCCTGCTCAAGTAAAATCTAAGTTGTCTGTGTACATCCAATGAATGCAGAATCCGCTCCCCCCTTGTTCTGTGGATTGGGAAAGAAAGCCGGCAAATGAATGGTTTGATTAAGAGCCACACTGGATACCACCTTAGGCATAAAGGAAGGACTGGTCCTGAGAGATACCCTGTCCGCATGAAAAATTATGAAAGGCTCCAATGCCATAAGAGCCTGTAATTCGGTAATCCTTCTAGCTGAAGTGACTGCTAAAAGGAAAGCTGTTTTCCAGGAGAGAAATTTTAAGTATGCAGTAGCAGCTGGCTCGAAAGGAGGGAGAGTGAGCTTCTCAAATACAAAATTGAGGTCCCAGGCAGGGGTTGGAGCTCTCCTGGGTGGTCTTAAGTTTTTGGCCCCTCTGAGATACTGCTTTAGCAGAGGATAAGTGAAGAGGGGAGGATCTGTGTTGTAATGAGCTGAAATGGCTGAGGTATGGATTTTTATGGAAGAAAAGGACAGGCCCTGGTGAAGCATCACAGGTAAGTATTGTAAAATTTGAGGAATGTTGGGCACTGCTGTGCTTATCCTTTGAGATTGATTCCAGGCACAGAATCTTTTCCATTTGTCAGCATAAGATTTTCTAGTACTAGGTCTTCTCGCCTCCAAAATGACATCCATCACAGGTTTGCTGAGGGATGCTAACGGTGAATTTAGGTGATTAGCCACGCTGCAAGATTCAAAGTTTGGAGCTGTGTGTGCAGAATTTGGTTGTTCTGCTGAGACAGTAAGTAAGGTGTCTGAGGCAGGTGCCACAGTGGAAGGTGTGACACATTGCGCAGGAGTGGGTACCAGTGTTGGCGAGGCCAGTCTGGAGCAATCAAAATCATTTTGGTTTGTCCTGCTTGACTTTTAGTAGAACTTGGGAGAGCAGAGGGGGAAAGGCATAGACTGATGGGTTTTCCCAGCTGAAGGATAGAGCATCCACTTTCCAGGCGTTTTTGTCATGAATTCTTGTGCAAAATTTGTCCAACTGATAGTTCTGGGGTGAGGCAAAAAGATTTATGTCTGGGCTCCCCCATTTGCGTGTCAACATGTTGAAAATCCGTGGTTCCAGTTTCCAATCATGTGGGTCCATGACATTTCTGCTTAGTTCGTCTGCTAGAGTATTCAGCTTTCCTGGCAGGAATTCAGATTGTAGTTGTACTTGATAGGTCAAGGCTGTGTTCCACAATGTCATGGCTAGTCTGCAAAGGGGGTAGGAGTGTGTACCCCCCTGCTTATGTACCACATAACCGTGGTGCTGTCTGCCTTTATCATTAATTGTTCTGGATGAAGGTAGTCCTGGAAGGCTGTCGGTGCATTCTGTACAGCTAGCATTTCTTTTTGATTGATATGAAGGTGCATTTGATTTGAGCTCCATTTGCCCTGAATGCACTTCCCTGCCAGATGTGCCCCCCAAGCATAGTCTGATGTGTCTGTAGTTAGGGTTTGGATGGCAGGGGGTGGTGTGAATGGCAGTCCCTTGTTTTGGTGGCAGGCCTCTGCCCACCATAGGAACTCTAGTTGCAGGCAAGGTATGATAGGAATCATTGTTTCCAGGCTGTGACAATGCTGACTCCATAGACTTTTTAAGTACCACTGAAGTTTTCTCATATGCAGTCTTGCATATGGAATTAGAAGAATGCAGGAGGCCATGAACCCCAAGGCTTGAAGTATTTGCCTTGCAGAAAGCAGGGTTTTTGTGGCCACCTGTTTGAAGTAAGTCACCAAATGAATTTGCTTCTCTGGCGTAAGGAAAGCCATCTGGGCAGTTGTATTCAAGCTTGCACCCAGGAATGTAATTTTTTGAGAGGGTACCAGTTGTGATTTATTTTAATTTATAGTGTACCCTAGACAAGTTAGAACCCTTTTTACAAATGCCAGATGGTTTAGAAGAGAGTCCTTGTTTTCTGCCTGAATTAAGACAATCGTCCAGGTATGGATATATTTGGATATTTATTTTCCTGCAAAATGCAATTACTGGAGACAGGCACTTTGTGAAGACCCTGAGCGCAGTAGATAAGCCAAAGGGCAGTGCAGAGAACTGGTAATGCAAGTAGCCTGCTTTGAAGCGGAGGTATCTTCTGCAAGATTCCCTGATTGGGACATGCAGGTAAGCCTCTTAAATCTAGAGTTGCCAACCAGACATCTTTGCCTAGCATAGGAAGTAACTGGTGAAGAGTCAGCATCTTGAATTTTGGAATGTCCAGAAAGATGTTTAGAGTAGATAAGTACAGAATTGGACGCCATGATTTGTCTTTTCTGGGTACCAGGAAAAGTCTTTAATAGAAACTTTGCCCCTTTTCCTCTTTTGGTACTGGTTGAATAGCCCCCCCCCCCCCCATGCGCATGAGGGAAAGTACTTTTTTCTGGGACTCTGCCCACTGATTTGGGGGCAGGTCTGGCCATCCGTTTGGAATTGCCAACGTGTGGAAATGAAATATGTATCCCTGGGATACTATATTTAAAACCCATTTGTCGTGGGTTATAAGTTGCCAGTTTTCCCCCCAAAGGGGCGGCTAAAAGGAAAGTGCTTGGTAAGTGTAAATGGAAGTCATTGAGACTGCTTACCATAGGGGGGTGTCTTGTTGTTTCCAGATTTGGAAGAGGAGGCACCCCACTGTTTTGTTCTGAAAGTCCCTTGTGACTGAAACCTGGAGGCTTTGGAATGTCTGGGTTTGACTTGAGTGGCTCTCGAAGGAACTGGGGAGCAAAAATATTTAGAAGCAAAAATGTACCAACGTTTAATAGTGCGTTGATTAAATAAAGCACAAAACCCGACAGCAAGGTACATTGTGATCAGGGCCTGGGCAAGGAATACAGTACACATGAAAATCCTTATGAAGTATTTGCTTCCCACAAGTAATGCAATTATTAACTTTTACTGACATCGGCAAGGAGCAAGAAAAAGTTTCCCCAATGGGGTACTTAGCTTTTTAGTTGAAGGTTTTGGATCTGAAACTCGAAAATGAAAATTTCAGGAGTCGGCTGACCGGCACTCGCGAACTGCTTCTGCTTCAGGCACCATGGGGCAAGAAAGACTGATGTAATGGCGTAGGCTGCATGTTTTATACCCCTGATGACCTGACGTCATGGAAGAAGGGACAGCAACCGATGCAGGACCCAAGACTTTGTTAATCAGGCCGACTGAGGGCAACCTGCCAGCAGATTTCCCAAATGTAATGACTGCAACAGTGAAACACGAAAAACATCTGCAAAGGTTGAGGTGAGTAGTAGTACCCAGGCTGACAGTGAAGCACCACTGTCAGAGGATGCCAGACATCTTGTGGAAGGGGAGCTGGGAAGGGTTACAAAGAGAGAGTTAAGACAGGCTCAGATCCCAGACCCCACACTGCAAGGCCTGAGGCAGGTAGCTAGTAAAGCACCTGATTTTCAAGGGAAGGGGGACTCTGTATACTGGGACAAAGGGTTACTGTATAGAGAGTGGACCCATGAGGTAGGGCTAGAAGGTGAGAGGGTACCACCAGTTGGTAGTGACAAGAGCCTACCATCTGGCGCTTCTAGCCATAGTCTAGGATATTCCCTTTGCAGGTCATATGGTCATAAAATGTACAAAGAGACGTATTAGGCAGAACTTCCATTGGCTTGGAATTTCCAGAGATGTAACAGGGTACTGCAGGACCTGTGAGCAGTGCAAAAAGGTAGGCAAGGCAGGAGACACGGTGAGAGCTCCTTTGATGTCTTTGCCTGTGATTGAGGAGCCATTTCAAAGGGTAGCTATGGATATTGTGGGGCCCCTGAGTACCCCTAGTTCCACAGGGAAAAAGTATATCCTAGTGGTAGTGGATTATGCTACACAATACCCTGAGGCAGTGGCTCTGTCCTCCACTGAGGCAGAAAAGGTGGCAAATACTTTAAGAGATTTGCAGCAGGGTAGGTTTCCCAAAAAAAAATACTGACTGACTGAGGTGGCAATTTCATGTCAGACCTGCTGGCTTGTCTGTGGAAGTCCTCTGGGGTGAAGCACCTGAAGACCACCCCCTACGATCACCAGACTAATAGTCTTGTTGAGAGGTTAAACTCTACAATCAAGTCCATGCTATGGGCATTTGCAGACCAGTTTAAGAGGGAGTGGGACAAATATCTGCCCCATCTGTTTGCTTACAGAGAGGTTCCCCAGGAATCCACAGGTTTTTCACCCTTTGAGTTGCTGTATGGGCATAGGGTGAGGGGACATCTAGATTTAATTTGAGATGAGTGGGAAGGCGAGTGTGAATCTCACAAGGAGTCTGTTGTGGCATATGTCCTAAACCTCAAAACAAGGCTCAGGGAACTCATGGGCTTGGCCCAGGAGAACCTGGCAGAAGCCCAACAACAGGAAAAAGGCATGGTATGACAGGAATGCTCAAGCTAGAGAGTATGCTGTAGGGCAACAGATAATGGTTCTCATTCCTGTCAGACACAAGCTACAAGCAGCTTGGGAGGGACCCTACAAGGTGGTAAGAAATGAGAAGTTATGTACCTACCATAACGTTCCATGTTAGTTGTCTTCTCTCGCCTTCTTTCTTGCTGGATGGGTTCGGAGCCAATCCTCTGCTCCGACTCGGCCACTTACTAAAGCTCGAGAGCTAATTTTACCGGCTCGAGGCAACCTTATATCCCATGATGCTATGCGATAACTACGCAGATCTCATTTGGTAGGTAAGGAAAAATTATGCAATATAGTCCTCCAACTGGAGAGGAGGAGGAAGGGGGAAATAATCCCTTGAAAGAGACCAATCTGATCTAGTGACACTAGTAAGCTAATTAGCTGGAAAAGTTGGATCAGGACTCTTCAAGGAAGAGGAACAATCTTCTCGGTCTGACCAGGCTAGGGGGATGGTGGGCGGGATGCAAGAAAGAAGGCGAGAGAAGACAACTAACATGGAATGTTATGGTAGGTACATAACTTCTCAATGTTAAGTTGTCAATCTCGCCTTCATTCTTGCTGGATGGGACCGTGTCCCTAGCACCTTTATCCTGGGTGGCTCAATGGAACAGACTCTTGAGAACGGTGGAACCAAAACTTGCTCTGTTTCTGGAGGCCAAGTCCAATTTGTAATGCGAAACAAAGGTATGAGGAGAGGCCCATGTGGCTGCTGCACAAATAGTGTCTATTGGAAGTCTAGCCTGAAAAGCTGCAGATGTAGCTAGTGCTCTAGTTGAATGGGCTTTTGGCCTAGAAGTCAACTCTTTACCTCTGAGTTGATAAATGCATGTAATCACAGAAGACAGCCACCTAGATAGGGTTACCTTGGATACCGGAAGGCTTTTCCTGTTTTCTGCATACGATAAAAACAGTTGATCAGATTTCCTAATTTGTTTGGTTCTGTCCAAATAATAACGGAGTTGGCGGTGAACATTGAGATAATGCAGTTTTTGCTCCGCTCTATTAGTATAATTTGGGAAAAAACCTGGAAGATCAATAGATTGATTTAAGTTCGTCTGTGATGCCACTTTGGGTAAGAAAGACTGATTAGTCCTTAGAGAAACTCTGTCTTTGTGGAAGATTAAGTAGGGAGGACGAATGCAGAGGGCATGAAGCTCAGATACTCTCCTGGCAGAAGTAATGGCGACTAGGAAGAGTGTCTTCCAGGA
Source organism: Protopterus annectens (assembly GCF_019279795.1). Taxonomy (NCBI): domain Eukaryota; kingdom Metazoa; phylum Chordata; order Ceratodontiformes; family Protopteridae; genus Protopterus; species Protopterus annectens. The sequence continues at coordinate 403,154,631 of NC_056736.1, forward strand.
AAGAAATTTCAATGAACAGGTAGCCGCAGGTTCAAAGGGGGGAAGAATCAAGGATGTTAAGACTAAACTTAGATCCCACTGTGGTGGGGGGTCTCTAATCGGAGGCTTAAGTAAAAATACACCTCTAAGGAATGCCTTGCAAAGTTTATGGGACATGATGTTGTGGTCCGACAAGCCTATATGAAAATATGAAATGGCTGCCAACTGAACTTTTACTGTGGAAGAAGAAGACCCTGAGTGAAATATTTCAGCTAGGAAGTCCAAGACCGAATGAATCGGAGCAGTAAAGGATCTATATTCCTAGCTTTTGCCCAGAAGGAGAAACATTGCCATTTACTAGTGTAAATCCTTCTGGTGGAAGATTTAAGGGAAGCTACTATGATATCCCGGACGGGATTAGAAATCATAGGAAGCCTGACTAGGGACGGAAGTGGAGCAACCAAGCAGTGAGGTTGAGAGAAGGTATGGATTGGTGCAGCTGCCCCGACTGGTGGGTCAGAAGATCTGGAACCGGGTCCAGATGCCATGGCTGTACCAAAAGATAACGATGCAGGAACGGAAACCATATCTGTCGAGGCCAATAAGGGGCAATGAGAATCATCTTGGCTCTCAAGGCGGTTGCTTTCTGAATTACTTGTGGTATTAGAGGAAAAGGTGGAAAAGCATAGAGAAGTCCCCGGGGCCAATCTTGGATTAGAGCGTCTCTGGGGGGATGGCCTGGAAGGGGGAAGAGGGAGAAGAAGTCGGGGCATTTGCTGTTTTGAGGCGTAGCAAAAAGATCACAGCAAGGAAGGCCCCACTTCTGAAAAATCTCTTCCATCACAGATTGTTTGAGAGACCACTAGTGAGGCATGAGAATAGCTCTGCTCAACCTGTCCGCTATGATGTTGGACTTCCCGGGGATATGCGTTGCTATCAGAAACCGCTGAGAAGAGATTGCCCACTGCCAAAGTCTGAGTGCCTCTCGACACAGGGGATAGGACTTGGTTCCGCCCTGCTTGTTGATATACCACACTACGGACATATTGTCTGTTTGGATTGCAATAGTCCCCAGGGGAAGAGAGTCGTGGAGGGCTTGCAACGTTAAAAGTCATCTCCAGGACATTTATATGCAGGTGGCATTCGAAAGGTTGCCAAGTGCCATGGACCATCCTGCCCTGATAATGCCCCTCCCACCCGATCAGGGAGGCGTCCGATGTAACCGTGGCGACCGGGGCGGGAGGAACAAAGGGTCTGCCTTGATAGACTTGAGGGGACAATATCCACCAGGAAAGATGCCTCTTGCAAATTGGAGTTATCATGATCCTGTGACGCATAGGGAGTCGTTGAAAGGACCATTGGGCGAACAGCATCCACTGTAGGAGACGCATGTAAAAGCGGGCAAGGGGAAGAAGTGTTATGGCGGCCGCCATAAGACCCAATACTTTAAGGGCATACCTGGCCTGAATTTTGTCACTCTGGAGAAGAACATGGATGTGGTTTTGAATATCCAAGATCCTTTGATCTGTTAACTTTGCTGAAAAGTTGTACGGTGTCCAAATTGGCGCCTATAAAGGTAATAGATTGACAAGGTGACAATGCAGATTTTTCGAAATTTATAGAGATTCCTAGCCCTCTGCAAATGTGAATGGTGTAATCTCTGGCTTTGAGAAGTTGATGCCTGGTGGTGGCAGTGAGGAGCCAGTCGTCTAGATATGGAAACACCTGGAATCCTTGATGTCTCAGGTGAGCCGTAACCACTGCCATACATTTGGTGAACACTCTGGGGGCTGTAGTGAGCCCAAAGGGCATGTCTCTGAATTGGTAGTGACTGGCCCCCAGCCGAAAGCGGAGAAACCTTCTGGAGCACCTGTGAATTTTGATGTGATAGTACGCATCTTGAAGGTCCACCGAGCACATCCAATTGTCCTTGCCCAGAAAGGGTAGAATGGACTGTAGCGTGACCATCCAGAATCTTGTTTTCTTTACAAACTTGTTTAGTTTGCTGAGATCTAATATTGGTCTCCAGTCCCCTGTCTTTTTTGGTACTAAAAAGAACCTTGAGTAGATTCCGGATCCTATTTGGTCTGCTGGGACTGGCTGGATGGCTCTTTTTACTAGCAGTTTTGATATCTCTGGTACTGCTAGTTCCCTTAGACCGGGTGGAACGTCTGGAAGGGTTCCCTTTTGCTGAATTGGGGTTTGGATAAAGGGAGTTTTGTAACCCTCGGATATGATCGACTGTACCCATTTGTCTTGAGTAAGGGAAAGCCAGGCTTTTGGGTACAGCGATAATCTTCCCCCGACTGCCTCCGAAGGTGGACAATCGGGCAACATCTCAGGGATGCTGGAAGGGTTTGTCAGAGAGAGGCTCCCTGCTACCCTGATTCTGCGGACCCCCTCTGCTCCTGGGGCGGCGTCTGTTGTTGTTACCCCCTCTGCCTCTGGGGGTAAACTGACCACGTGCGTCAGGCGTGACTCCTTGAGATTTGCGGAACCACATTTTCCCTCCCTTCTGACCCTTAAGGTAAGGTCTTGAAGGGGTGGAGAAACTGACTCCTACGGCAGAAAGAGTCTTGCCATCTTGTTCGCATCTAGTCAAGGTGTCTTTCACTTGAGGTCCGAACAAGGTCGAACCATCAAAAGGAGAATTTGTGAAGGACGCCTTGAAGGGGTCTGCAAAATTACAAAGCCGCATCCATGAGTGACGCCTTAAAGCCACTCCTGTGCCTGCGGCCCTTCTCGCTCCATCGGCTGCATATGAAATGAGCCGCATGGAGGAGTTTACAATAGAGTTTAGGGTTCCTAGCTGTGAGTTAATTTTATCCTGGGACCCAGCAGCTGACGGATCCTGTAAAACTTCTCCCAACTCTCTAAGAACATCTCTCTGAAGGCGGGTGAAGTGACATCAGCAACCGCATGGCAAAGGTCGCTGAAGAAAAAATCCGCTTGCCGTACCTATCCATAGTCCTAGAATCCTTGTTAGGAGGATGGATAGGTACTGAAGGATCAGCTAGTTCCATCTTGGTGGCTGCAGCCACCACCATGGCATCAACCGGGACACCTTTTGTCAAAAATTGCCTATCAGGTGGGGCCGTAATGAATTTAGAAGGCCTCCGAGGAGTGGGTTCCACCGAATCCGGGGCCATCCACGCCTTCCGAGCCACCATGTCCATAAGAGGGTCGAAAGGCGGAGACACCCAGGAGGTGGAGGGTCGAGAACCAAACGCCTCCAGGTATACCGACTTGTCCTCGGAAGGATTAAGGGAAGGCCAGTTCCCCCTCTGCTTAAGGATTTCAAGGATGTCTGAGAAAGAGACATCCTCAGAGGGGGGACCTTGGGGATCCCTCCGACTCATCCAAGTCAGTATCGGATGTAATAGACTCAGGGGAGTCCAGATGTTTCCTCTTACATGTCCTCTTATGCGGAGGCTCACCTGACGGGTCAGGAGAAGCCTCGGAAGAGGAAGATATTCCCAGTGGGGAAACCTGAGGCGTTGGATCTCTGGGTCCGGGAGCAAGAGAGTGGGAAGAGACGTCAGCAGGCACTGTAGTGGGAGGAGCTGATGGAACTGACCGTTGACTACGCCCTGGGGCTAGCACACTCCTCATCACCTCGAAGGTTCCCCCATCAGAGGGGCCAGAAGGCTCCCACTCCGAAGAGATAGGAACCCCAGGCCTCACCGACAGGGAAGGCTCCGAGGCTGATGTCAGGGCCGAGCTCACCAGCACCGAAGCTCCGAGAGGGAGAACGGAGTCGGACAAGGGTCCGATGCCACTCGTCCCCTCGGAGCCGACGAGAGAGACCAGACGCCCGGATCCCTCCAACGAAGGCATCAAGGAGGAGATCGGAGCAGAGGACGACGGAGCCGAAGGGGGAGGTATCGGCTCAGACGCCACAACAGTCATGGCTCCGAGGAGCTCCGGCTCCGAACTCTGTAGGAGAGTCGAAGGAGGAATAATAGGAGGATGTGTAACAGCTACCGTCTGATGAGACAGGCTATGGAGCATTTGGGCCAATGCCTGAGACTTTAATAGCCTACTCACCACTCTCTCAAGGTCGTGGTCAGAAAGCCTGGACAACCGAGAAGACCGACTCCGATGGCTCTGCTCCGAGAGCAGGGGTGATCTCGGAGCCGAATGGATAGACTCCAACGAAGGGGATCTTGATCTCTTTCTGGAGGTGGGTGGAGCCGAAGGAGCCGAGGATACGTCGGCTCCAGTCGGAGCCGACAGTGAGTGCATAGATACAGCGGTATCAGCGCCGGGTGGAGCCGATACTGTAAGCTGTGAAACAGAAGGATCGGCTCCGGCCGGAGCCGATCTCGTCACAGAAGGCGAACCAGTAGCCGATGGCTTGGGACTTGGAGCCGATGGCTTTGCTGGCTTCGAGGGCTTCCCCGGAGCAGACTTAGTCGGGGAGCTCTCAGGCTTTAATAAGCCCCTCAGTATTAGTTTACTTCTGCGCTCCTGCAGGACTCTTGGGCTGAAGGCATGGCAGACAGAACAAGAGTCCTGCAGGTGCAGAGGTCCCAGGCAGTAAACACAAGTGTGACCGTCTGTCAGAGACATTTTCTGAGAGCACGAGTCACACTTCATGAAGCCTGAGACCTTTGTGTCCTTCGACATAACGGTGTAGAGGGAGCACCAAGTAACAAAAAACACACACATGCACAAAAAAAAAAAAAACACCCAATCCAAATAAAAAAATAAACAGGGATACTAACACATCCAAACACCACACAGAATCCCTGACAAAAAATTAAGAAAGGGGAAAGCTTAAGGCCTAACCTAGGGGAAGGGATAAATAACTGTGGATAAGGGGAACCACTAACGGGGGATAGGGTTTAAAATCTAACCGTTAACAGTTAAGACAATAAAAGGAGTGGACTAACAAAAGGGAATGACTAAAAGTCTGAAAAATTGAAAATTTACCAGGAGCCGGTAAAAATGTACCTCGCAAGCGAAAGCGGCAAACAAGATCTGGGTAGTTATCGTATAGCATCATGGGATATAGGGTTGCCTCGAGCCGGTAAAATTAGCTCTCTAGCTTTAGTAAGTGGCCGAGTCGGAGCCGAGGATCGGCTCCAAACCCATCCAGCAAGAATGAAGGCGAGATTGACAACTTAACATGCTAATTGTTGTTAACTACATGGTAGAACTGCTAGGCCAGAGGCAGGGGCACAAATTGCACAATGTTAGCATGATGAAACCTTACCATGACAGGGAGGCCCTTGTGCTGAGCATTTGCAGTGGATTGCAGGAGGAGTCTGAGGGAGATCTGGTGACTGATCTCCTCAGTGAGGTTTGGACAGACACCTCAGTGGAAGGATAGCAATGTCCCAGCAGCCATCTCCTACCCAGGTTTGAGAAATCAGAGCAGTGTTACAGGAGTTTGGGGACATGTTCACTGGGAAAAGTACAGTTGTGTACACCTACCATAAATGTAGATGTTCGAGCGTCTTCACTGTTGCAGTCATAACTGTAGGGTGCTCCTGCCGGCAGGCAGCCCGAGGTCGGCCAGAATCCCAAAGTCTGGGTCCGGCGTCGGCTGTATAAGCTAGTATCCTGACGTCAGTACGCCTTGGTACATAGCCCTCAGCCGATGCCATCTTCTCCAGCCTTTCTTGCCCTAGATGTCAGAAGTCCCCAACAAATCAAAAATGAATCCAACAAGGAAACACAAATACACCACAAATAAGAGAAAAGAGGGATAGGAGGGAAACCCGACTGCAACAGTGAAGACACTCGAACATCTACATTTATGGTAGGTGTACACAACTGTACTATGTTCTTCGTGTTTCACTGTTGCAGTCATAACTGTAGGGTGGAATCCCAAAGCAGTGTAGAGGGGAGGAGGCTTTAGATAGAAGAAGGGGAGGCAAGAATACCCTGCAAAACAGCAGAGGCAAAGCCTGCCCTAGACTTAGAAAACAAGGGGAGATTGTAGTGCTTGGAAAAAGTATGCACAGAACTCCAAGTGGCAGCTTCCAAGATATCCTTGGTAGGGACTCCTCTGAGGAAAGCTGTAGAAGTAGCAGCTGCTCTAGTAGAATGACTTCTAATGGTCCCTGGAAACTGTTTCCCATGATGAGTGTAACAAAATCTGATTCCATAAGCAATCTATTTGGAAATAGTTTGTTTAGAAATAGGTTTTCCAAGAGAACTGGAGGCAAAGGAAACAAACAATTGGTTAGACTTTCTGAAATCTTTAGTCTTGTCCAAGTAAAATCGTAACTGCCTGTGCACATCCAATGAATGCAAAATCCTTTCCCCTTTATTTTGAGGATTTGGAAAGAAAGTAGGAAGGTGAATTGTCTGATTTAAAGCCACTTTCAAAATCACCTTAGGCATGAAAGTAGGATTGGTCCTCAAGGATACTCTGTCCTGATGGAAAATAAGGTATGGTTCCACAGCCATGAGAGCTTGCAACTCTGAGACCCTTCTGGCAGAGGTCAATGCTAGCAAAAGAACAGTCTTCCAGGATAGAAACTTAATATCTGAAGATGCAGCAGGCTCAAAAGGAGGCAAAGTAAGTTTTTCTAAAACATAATTAAGATCCCAGGCAGGGACAGGAGGGGTCCTTGGAGGCTGCAAATTTTTAGCCCCTCTCAAGAACTGCTTCACCAAAGGATGTGTGAAAACAGGAGGATCAGAACTGTAATGCGAGAGATAGCAGAAGCATGTATCTTAATGGAAGAAAAAGAAAGTCCTTTAGATAAAAGTTCCGAAAGGTAAAGCAAAATAGAGGAGAGATCAGGAACCTGAGGAACAGAGCCTCGGTCCTGCATCCAAATAGAAAACCTCTTCCATTTAGAGACATAGGATTTCCTAGTGCTAGGCCGTCTAGCTTCCAAAAGAACATCCAAAACTTGTTTGGGAAGACTAGAGGAAATCAAATTCCTTTGAAGAGCCAAGCTGCCAGGCAAAGGGTCTTGAGATTGGAATGTAGTAACTGACCCTGATGCTGGGAGAGAAGCGAAGGGTTCAGTGGGAGAATCCAAGGAGGCCCCGAGAACAGGAGCTTTAAGGTTGGATACCAAAACTGTCGCGGCCAATTTGGAGCAATCAAGATGAGGAACTTGGGCTTGTCCTGTTTTATCTTCAGTAGTACCCGAGACAGTAGAGGAAGAGGAGGGAAGGCATATGCTGAAAGGCTTCTCCAGCTGAAGGACAGGGCATCCACTCTCCATGCTGTTTTGTGGAAGGACCTGGTGAAAAAGCGAGGCAGCTGATGATTGAGATGGGATGCAAACAGATCTATCTGGGGACATCCCCAAACTGCAGTAATCCTGTTGAACAAGTTGGTGTCTAGCATCCATTCGTGAGTCTTTGTCTTTGCCTTTGAAATAGTGATATGAGTAGGCCTGAAAACCCCCTCAGAAGCCGGTACCTGCACAGCGGTTCTGGACCCATCTGAAGGAGCGACGTCCGAAGGTCCTGCAGCAGTTAAAATATTGGGCCTTGATGGCTCCCCATGGGAGTCCGTATCGGCCATCGGTTCAGAAGTGGCGGACGACAGGGGCTGCAAAAGCGCCTCACTGACGACAGCCGAACCGGACGCTGGCTCCAGCTGCAACGAGTCCTGTTTGGACCTCGGAGGCCTGTCTTTGTGCTTCTTTTGAACTCCGGTAGTGTCCGACGACATTCTGTAATTGAAGCGTCTGCCAAAATAATTTAAAGCCCAATCGTACCTGCGCTTGATAGTACGAGAGTTGAACCTGGCACAGAACCGACAGCAAGAAACGTCGTGGTCAGGGCCTAAGCAAGGTAGACAGTAAGAGTGGAAATCTTTATGAGGTATTTGTTTCCCACACGCTATACAATTATTAACTTTTTCTGACATCGGAGGAACAAGAAAAAGATTCCCCAACGGGGTACTTAGCTTTGAGAAGAGAAGTAAGAACTTCGGACCGACAACAACCAAATACGCTGTTCGAAAATCGCCAACCAACGTTTTGCGAGCTGCTTTCCACCGCACGGCAAGAAAGACTGGAGAAGATGGCGTCGGCTGAGGGCTATGTACCAAGGCGTACTGACGTCAGGATACTAGCTTATACAGCCGACGCCGGACCCAGACTTTGGGATTCTGGCTGACCTCGGGCTGCCTGCTGGCAGGAGCACCCTATAGTTATGACTGCAACAGTGAAACACGAAGAACATCCAGGGTACACCCACCTGGTGTAGCACCAGGTGGATAAAGGACCCCAAAGGCTTATTAGACAGGTGGATACAGGACCCCAAAGGCTTATTAGGCAGGCCCCTTATAGGGTGCCTGAGAGAGTCAGACTCTGAGGGAGGAGAAACAGGAAATGTTGGAACTAGGGGTAATTCAAGAGTCCAACAGTGTCTGGGCCTCCCCAGTGGTGCTGGTGCCAAATAAGGATGGCAGCACCAGGTTTTGTGTGGACTACACGAAATTGGTCACACAGAGTCAGATGCTTACTCTATGCCTAGGACAGATGAGGCCCTAGAGCAGCAGGGTGGGGCTAAGTATCTTACAACCATTGATCTTACCAAGGGTTACTGGCAGGTGCCCTTGACTCCCAGTGCTAAACAGAAGTCGGCCTTTGTGACTCCTTTTGGCTTGTATGAGTTCACAAAGATGCCCTTTGGGATGAAAAATGCCCCAGCGACTTTCCAGAGGCTGGTAGACCATATCCTAGCAGGAGTAAGAGGGTTTGCCCTTGCTTATCTAGATGATATTGCCATCTACAGCCATTCCTGGCAAGAGCATTTTCAGCATGTCAGGGAGGTGCTGGGCAGACAACAGAGGGCAGGGGTGACCATTAAGCCAAGCAAATGTCAGGTGGGTATGGCAGAGGTCTCCTACCTGGGACAGGGTAGGGAGTGGTAAGATCAGGCCAGAACCTGCCAGAGTAGAAGCCATTCAGGCATGGCCTGCACCTGTTACCAAAAAACAGGCGAGGGCATTCTTAGGGACAGCAGGGTACTACAGAAAGTTCGTCCCCAGTTACAGTACCATAGCTGCTCCCCTCACAGACCTGACAAAGAACAGAGCCAGCCAGCAAAATGCCAAGTTGCTAAGATGGTTGCAAGCATATGATACATCAGTGCAGCACCGCAGTGGGATTAGCAATGCCAACGCAGATGGGCTCTCAAGACAGGGAATGGGGTAAGATATACTCATGACCGACCTAACCCTCTCAAGCAGCATTTCTCAAGGGTCACTTGAAAAACTAGCTTGAGTTCTCCAGGGAGAAGATGTGTGAAGCTAGGTGAAGGCTGCCAGCCTAGCCAGATAGAATTTAATTCTGTCATTTGTAAATATTAATGTAAGTCACAGGCTTGTTCTCTTAAATGTGAAAAGACTGCACTGGCTATTGAACTGCAAAAATGTAACAGTGGACTATGCTGTAAGAAAGCTAACTCAAGCATTTTATGACTGCTGTTGATGTCATAATTCACAGCCAGTATGTCTAGAGGGAGGCATCCTGTCTACTGTTTTGAGAGCAGAGTTGATGGCTAGAATTTGCATGTATAAATGTCCTTTACTGCTCTGGTTTCTGACCAGGTGTAAATAATGTAAATGTAGTTTCTGTTAGCTTGGGAACACTAGAGACGTGTGAAGAATGATGTAATGTGAAGCAGCTCTGTGTCATCAATTTAAAGAGAGAGAATCAAAGAGCTCAGAGCATTTTGTCTTGAGAACATTCAACTCACCACTCTGCCGGTTCTATATGCAAGTTATTTAGAACTGTGTTTTCTATTAGATAGAGCTAGGAAATAATAAGATTAGACTAGTTTGTTTTCTGTGATGTCATAACTTTTCTACCGTATTATTTTAAGTGCTTTTCTGTTATCTCTGAACTCTTGACTAGCACTGTGTAGTAAGAAGTATTGTCTTGTGTTTTTATTATTTAATATTTTTAAACTTTTCAACTGTGCCTGTTTTATGTAGAGATAATTTAAGCTCTAGAGTGCATTGCATGTATATAGTGATACTATACCAAGTCACTCTAATAAGCCTGGACTGTTCAGTCACATTTACCATTTGGATAATAATATTGCACAGTAATATTTGGACACCCTTTCAGAAGGGCCTTTGAGTAGCTGATATTAGTGGGTAGTGGCAGCTGGTACTACCTTTTAGACTGGGCAGAAAAGGGGCACAGCTGGAGAACCTGTACCAGCCTTCCCCAGGAGTGTCTGTGTGGTTGTATAAACTCTTCTCTCAAAGTGTGTGTGTGTGTGTGTGTGTGTGTGTGTGTGTGTGTGTGTGTGTGTGTGTGTGTGTGTCAGCTACTTGGGCAGGGACACAGCACTGGTTGGACAGAGAGGGTGCTGGAGGTCTTAGCTTGCCCACTAGGCTGAGATCTGGTCCCTATAGCTGTGCCAGTGGGGAGTCTTATTGGGGACTTGGAGAGAGAGGGAGAAACCAGCCCCAGACGGACTGTGATCTTTGTGTGCTCAACGGAAACTGTACTTTACTGTGTGTGCATTTATTATCCTTTCCCTATATGGACGCCCCTCATTGGTATCAGTGGTGAGGATTGAGGCTCCTTGATTGCTGGGCCAGGGCACAGGCGTCACACAGGTTATCAAGATGTAAGCAAAAAGACTAGAAAGTGAAACTGAAGAACGCATGCAGAAGGAGGTACTAAAAACACCAAAAAAAGCTGGTACAGTACTATAGCAGTTTAGATAAATAACAATTCTGTTAAACAAGGTATTAAGGAACAGTACATCTGACAACAGAATTGGTTAAACTACCCCGAACTTCATCTAGAACAGAACATCAAACTGGCAAAAATAATACAGATCTGGCTGTCAACATTTTGAACAAGCAGAAGTTTAAAGCATCTGTGCTAAAGGAGAAACATCCACGGTCTGTTAGTTTTAAGAGTTTGTGGATGAGATCATAACAGGTGATGCATGAAGAATGACTATACGTGATGTTCTGACAGCAGACAAGTATTAGACACAAACAGTAGCTATTCTGAAGGTTTACAAGTTTGTGAATTTTTATATTATGTCTAGAAAGTATATGTAGATCTTCGGTGACCAAGCCTTTAGTAAGCAGAAGGGCTAAGTATCAAGTTAATTAGTTTCTTCACCATATGTAAAAGTGGGCAACACGAGTACATATTTAATTTTACTGTGAATGCAAACATAAAAAAATCAAAAATGTAACTAAAGGAAGTAAATACTGTGGGAAGAAACACCCAGGGAATTGTTATGGCTAGGCTTGTATAGACCCTAGGGCCGATAGCCTAGTACCAACCTATGAACCTATAAGAGCAACAACAAAACACATATTAGATATGTAGATGGCATAACATTAATGGTAAGAGAAAAATGTATGCCAAGGATTTATTACATAGCTACTTGAAACAGTGACATTGTATTTAAGAAATACAATAGGTTAGGAGAAGGTAAAAGAAAAATGAAAAAAGAAATTATGTACTTCCCATAACATTCTGTGTCATTCATTTTCATTCTTCCTCAACTGATGGGCGCAGATCCAGCCCGGACGTTGTTAAAGCTTGTGACAACCAAAAGCTCCCGAGCTTCTCCCTTACCCATAATGCATCAACCCTAATAACCTCAGATCTTGTTTGCTGATTTTTTTTTACTATAAAAGGAAATATTTATCAACCATAAATAATGATATATAAAACTGCATGTACTGAATACAGATAGAAACAATATCTGGAGCTCAATATAAAGGGCAGTATGTCCCTTTAAAAACTCATTCTTCCAGAAGTTTGTAAATAGAAAGGATGGGTGTTGGTGGGTAGGAAGTTGAGAAAGAATGAAAATGGACAAAACAGATGGAACGTCATGGAAAGTACATAACTTCTTTATCTGATGTTGTCAATTTTCATTCTGTCCTCAACTGATGGGACAGAGTCCCCAGCTACCTAAAATCCTGGGTGAACTTTTGGGAAGGATACTCCTGAGCACAGTTCAACCAAATGATGCTATGCCTCTGGAGACCAGATCAAATCTGCAATAAGTAAATTATGGGGAGTAGCCCAAGTTGCTGCTGTACATATGTTGTCCATGGATGTTCTGGAAAAGAAAACTGATGACATTGCCATGGATCTAGTTGAATGAGCTCATACCAGTTGTGGTACAGTAATACCCAGTTTTTATAAATAAACGAGATACAATCAGTTAGCCATCTGGTAACTGGTTTACCCAATTTCAAGTCTGCAAAAGAAATAACGGGTCTGCTTTTTTATGCCTTTTGTTCTATGCAGGTAAAAACGTAATTGTATGTGAGCATCCAATAAATGCAACATGTGTTCACCTTTGTTAGCAAAATTGGGGAAGAATACTGGCAGATTAATGGCTTGACTAATATTCAATTCTGTCAATACCTCGGGAGGAAAGGAGGCATTCATTCATAACATCACTCTAGCCTTGTGAAAAATAAAGTATGGAGATTCTGAAGACTATGCTTGAATTTCTGAAATTTGTCCATCAGATATAATGACTACTAGAAAAAACGTTTTCCAAGGAATATAGTTAAAGTCACATTTAGCTGTGGTTCAAAGGGGAAAGTATAAATGACTGCAGTACCAAAGTGAGATCCACTGGGGAGTAGGGTACTTAAAAGAAGGTCTTAAAAGTACAGTACCTCTCATGAAAGCTCTACACAAGTTAAATCCAATGTGAAAAGTTAGATATCGCTGCTAATGGAACTTTGACGGTTGACGAACAAGCTCCTTCTTTAAAAAGTACAGCCAAAGATTCAAGTATGTTATGTATCGGAGCTGAAAAAGGTTCATCGTGATTTTGATGTGCCCAGTAAACAAACCTTTTCCATTAACATGTGTTGAAGGTTTCTGGTAAGATAAAAGTACATGTCGGACAGGGGGAGACAGCATAGGTTGCCTAGCTATTAAAAGAACTGAGAAACCAGGCTGTCGGCTTCAGATTTGATACGTCAGGATGGATCATGCCTGTGAGGTGAGACAGGAGGTCTAGAGTTGGATCCAGAATACAAGGTTGGTGAAATAAGTGAGGCCCAAGGAAGGGAAACCAAATATGTTGAGGCCAGTAAGGTGCAATGAGGAAGACCTTGCTCTTCAACATGGCAGCTTTCTGCAGGAATTTTGGAATTAATGGGATTGGTGGGTAGGCATGAAGTAGACCGAGGGGCCAACTGTGAAGTACAGCATCTCTTAGAGACTCCCCCTGTTGGGGTGATTAGGGCAAAGTAGCTGCTGCATTTGTTGTTTATGGCAGAAGCAAAAAGGATTGCAGCAAGGCTGGCCCCACTGACAAAAAAACATTTTCGGCACATTCTTTTTGAGAGGCCATTCGTGAGGTAGAAGACTATCTGCTCAGTTTGTCTGCTATCACACTGGACATCCCCGGAATGTGCATTGCTATGAGAAAGCAGCTGGATGAGATTAACCATTACCACAAACTGAGTGCTTCTCAACACAAGGGATAAGAGCTGGTCTCTCCTTGCTTGTTGATGTACCAAACTACTGACATATTGTCCATCTTAAATGCAATCGTCCCCAAAGGGAGAGCATCCTGGAAGGCCTCCAATGCTAAAAGAACTGCTCTCATCTCTAGGACACTGAAATGCAAGTTGGCCTCTTCGGGGAACCAAGTGCCTTGGACCGTTTTCCCCAGGAAATGCCCCCCCCCCACCCGAAATGGGAAGCATCCGTGGTCACTATGGATTTGGGCTGGAGGGGGGGGGCAGCCACGTAGAACCTGCTCTGACTGAATCCACCCCCCCACCCCCGAGATCTCTCTTGCAAATCTGAGCAATTCGTATGAAGTTGACATGGGTTGGTAAAGAATCAACCATTGTGGTGCTAGCATCCACTTGAGAATCCTCATTTAAAATCTGGACAAAGGTAATAGTGTTGCTGCCACTGACACTGATTCTAGAGCTTGAAGGATCAAGCGGGCTGAAATCTTGGTGCTGCAGATTATTTTTCTGACCTGTGATCTTATAGTTTGAAACCTTGGGGGGGGGGGGGTTCAACTCTGCCTTTGAGTAGTTGATAAATATTGGCTGGGTGGTGGCAGTAATTACTACAGTACAGTCTGAGTAAAAGGGGCACCACTGGGGAACCTGTGCCAGCCTTCCCAAGGAGAGTCTGTGTGGTTGTATAACCTCTTCTCAAAAGTGTGTGTGTGTGTGTGTGTGTGTGTGTGTGTGTGTGTGTGTGTGTGTGTGTGTGTGTGTGTGTGTGTGTGTGTGTGTGCGCGCGTGCATGTGCATGCGTGTATCAACTACTTGGGCAGGGACACGCAGCACTGGTTGAACGAGAGGGTGCTACAGGTTTTAGCTTTCCTAGTAGGCTGAGATCTGGACCCTATAGCTGTGCCAGTGGGGAGTCTTACTGGGGACCTGGGAAGCAAGGGAGCTACCAGCCCCGGACTGAATGTGATCTCTGTGTGCTCTTGAGGGAAATTCCACTTTACTGTGTGTATTTGTTAACCTTTCCTCCTATATGAGATGCCCTCTCTGGTGTTAGTGGTGAGGATTGAGGCTCCTTAAATGCTGGGCCACGGCACGGGCATCAAGTATTAAGAGGGGGGTAACCCTCTGCACCCAAGTATCTTTTATGTCTAGCAAGGCTCTCTGGTGCAGGGATAATCGATCCCAGATTGGCTCTAGAGGTGGGCAAGCGGGCCTCCTTTCAGGAGCGCTGATAGGGTCTGTCAAAGAAAATCTCTGGATCCCTGATTTTGTGGGCCACCTCTGCCACAGGGGTGTCGGCAATAGTTGGAGATCTCTCCTCTGCCTTTGGGGGACGTTCATCCACGTCTGCCCTGGAAAGGACCCTGGGATTTCTTCAACCACATCTTTCAACCACCTCGTTGAGTACTAGAGAATGTTCCCCGAGATGAAAAATGTATACCTAAAGCAGGCAGGTTCTTTCCATTCTTCTCACACCTGGAAAATGTGTCCTTCATTTTGGGGCCAAACAAAGATGTACTGTCACATAAGTGCATCCAGGCATGTCTCCTGATGGAAATGACTGAACCCACTCTGCCCTTGAGGTTCCTTCGGCTGCATGCAAAATGACGGATGAATTCGAAAGAGATTGCAGGGTAGCCAACTGAGAAGTCACAGAAGATTGCATTTCTGCAGAAATGGATCCTGAGAGGATATTTGAGAGTTCCTTAATCAAACCCCTCTGTAACCTTGTAAAATGTGCCAAATAATTCAATGACCTTAAGGCGAAGGTCGCTGAAGCACAGACACGCTTCCTAAACCTGTCCATCGCCCTCAACTCCCTGTTAGGAGGATTCTTCTGCAAGTTCCTTTTCGGTGACTGCTGCCATGACCATGGGATCAAGGGGGCACCCCTTTTCCCGAAAACAGCTTATCCGAAGGTGGTGCCATAATCTGTCTGGTGTCCTGGGTATGGGTTCAACTGTGTCTGGTTCCTTTCACGCTTGCTGAGAGACCAATTCAATATGCTCTTCAGTGGGCAGAGTAACCCAGGAGGTAGACAGGCCAGTAACGAAAGCCTCCAGGAATGCAGACTCCTAAGATGAAGGGTTGCTGGGCATCCAACCATCTCTCTGCTTTAGGATTTAAAGGACATCTCCAAATGAGACATCTTCGATAAAGCTGAAGGGTCCTCAGTCACCACCTGAAGTCTGGTCCGCATCCTCCAGGACCGACTCTTCTGGAGTCCAAGTGTTTCCTCTTACACTTCTTCATAGGGACCTCCACAGTGGGATGCGCTGGGGAGGTATTGGGGAAAAAACAGAAATACTCTGCTGAGAAGCCTGGTGGTCTTGGACTGGCTGTCCCTGTGGTAAAAAGTGATAAAGCTCTGAGCACGGAGACATCAATGGAGAAGGCTGAAAACTCAAGGAGGTTGGGATCCATCCATTCTGCTGGGGAAGAAAACACCCTCTTCAAAACCTCTAAGGCTGATCACACCAAAGGGAGAGAAGACCTCGGCTCCAAAAAGACAACCTTCTGGACAGGAGTCCTCCCCCTGCCCCAACAGCAACCTCCCTGAGGGGGAAGCCAGAGCTGAACTATCCAGTGCCAAAGCTCCAAGGTGCAGACATGGTTCTGACAACTTCGGAGTCAACTCTAACACCTCAGAGCCCACAGGGAAGCTATGGCTCAGACAGCCCTCCGGATCAGACTGAACCAGAGCATTCAGAGTAAATTTTGGATCCAAAGATATTCCTGTCTTCAGATACAAAACAGATGGAGCCAGACAGCTCGGATCCGGGGACTATGAAACAGAAAAAGAAATCAGAGGAGGAAGTGAGAGTGTAAATGAAGGACAGGCCTCCTCACCCGAAGGGGTAGGAGCCAATAAAACAACTGTCTCTGTGCCAACAGAATCTTCCCCTCCACTAGAGTCTCCATGACTTTCTCCATCAAACTTCTGGAAGAATGAATCGAAACTTGGGAAGGGGACCTGGATAATTATGCTCCAAAAATGGTAAAGGCACTCTTGAAGGCAGCAGATCAATGGACAGCGAACATCTTGTCTTGGGTAGAGAAACAGGGCTGGAGGTAGTCAGATCCAGTAACTTTATCGTCAGATCCAAAGAAGTCGGGTCCATCAATTTTTTTTCTTTTTTGTCGGATCAGAGGGTGAGATCAGATCTAGCTTGGATCTTTTCCTGAACGGCTCCAAGACCTGGGTGGATGATATGGATGGTCTTGGAGAAGAAAGCTTCAAATCTCCTTTTGGGGAACTGAGCTCAAGATATTGCCTCACTGATATAAATTTGTTCTTCCTCTCAGCTAAGGCCCTGTAAATGAAAATGCACAAAGTGTGGGCATCGGAAGCTTGTGCCTACACTTAACACACTTTTTAAAACCAGCACTGGCTTTTTCTGAGATTGTACTACCAACATATAAAGATACACCGTTAAGTAAGAACGTTTTTATATGTAAAATGAAAGAAACAAAAACTACCAGCAATGGTACTAAAAAGGCTGCACTGAAGTGTAGAATGGAAAAACTTACTAACAGTAAGAGAGAAAGAACAAAAACTGTACAACAGATAGAGAGAAAATACCAACTATGACAACAGAAGATTTACTCTTAGTAAAAGGGTAAGAGAAAACATATAGAATTAGAAATATTTGGTAATATTAGAGAAATTAATAGTAATAAAGTACAGCCGTGTACACTTACCATAAATGTTGCTGTTCGAGTGTATTCACTGTTGCAGTCATTACATTTGGGTAATCTGATGGCAGGTTGCCCTCAGTCGGCCTGAATATCAAAGTCTTGGGTCCTGCGTCGGTTGCTGTCTCCTCTTCCATGACGTCAGGTCGTCAGGGGTATAAAACATGCAGCCGACGCCATTTTATACAGTTTTTCTTGCCCCAGATGTCAGGTGCCCCCCAAATGGGGAGCAAAAAAAAATATATATATATATATATATATATATACATATATATAAATAAACAATATATATATAAATGCAATTTAGCAACACAAACTTTACCTTCATCTAAAAGCAAATACACCACAAAGGCTTTAGAGTATAGTGAAGGAAAGAGAAGTTCTAGAAGAAAATAGGGGGATGGCGGGTGGGTAACCCAGACTGCAACTGTGAATACACTCTAACATCTACATTATGGTAAGTGTACACAACTGTACTATGTTCTTCGTGTTTCACTGTTGCAGTCATTACATTTGGGTAGAATCCCAAAGTTATGGATGGGAGGATGGAACTAAATGGCATTAGTGGCAGCTATAAGACCCTGCAGAACTGCAGTGACAAAGCTTGCACTGGACTTAGAGAAGAGAGGCAAATGATAATGCTTTGTAAAAGTATGAACAGAGCTCCAACTAGCAGCTTCTAGAACATCTTTGGTTGGAACTCCTCTGAGAAAGGCTGCTGAGTTAGAGGCAGCCCTGGTGGAATGTGACCTGATTCCCTTGGGCACTGGTTTGCCATGATGCAAGTAGCAGAAAAGTACAGTTTTGTACCTACCATAAATGTAGATGTTCGAGTGCTAATACAGCTGCAGTCATAACAGATGGGTTATCCTGCCATAAGGCGGGTCCTCGGTCGGCCGAATTCCAAAGTCTAGGTCTGGCGTCGGATGTCGTCGCTTCTTCCCTGACGTCAGTGCGGCAGGGGTATAAAAGAACCAGCCGACGCCATTTTCTTCAGTTTTTCTTGCCCCAGATGTCAGGTGCCCCCAGAAGGAAGGCAAAGCATAAATTTATGTAATAATGCAATGCAATATAATCAAAAAACAGTAGTTGCAAGCAAATACACCATAAAAGAATACCCCAATCAGGTTGCATGAGGAGGTGTTAGCCATTAGGCCTGTCCCAAGAGGGGAAGGAGGGAGGAAAACCTGGACTGCAGCTGTATTAGCACTCGAACATCTACATTTATGGTAGGTACAAAACTGTACTATGTTCATCGTGCATACAGCTGCAGTCATAACAGATGGGTAGAATCCCAGAGCTAAAAAAGGGGTGGTAGGCACTAAGTGGAACTAGGAGGAGCAAGGATGCCCTGCAAGATTGCAGTGGCAAAGCCCGCTCTAGATTTGGAGTATAATGGTAGGTGATAGTGCTTGGAGAAAGTTTGTACAGAACTCCAAGTGGCTGCTTCCAAAATATCTTTGGTAGGAACGCCCTTGAGGAAAGCTGCAGAGGTAGCTGTGGCCCTTATGGAGTGAGATCTGATGCCTGTAGGTACAGTTTTACCATGAAAAGAATAACAAAAGCGTATGCAGTGGGCTATCCATTTTGAGATTGTCTGTTTGGAAATAGCCTTCCCTTGAGCACCTGTAGCATAGGACACAAAGACTTGCTCTGATTTTCTGAATGGCTTTGTTCTGTTCAAATAATAACGAAGCTGTCTGTGAATATCCAAGGAATGTAGTAGTCTCTCCCCTTTGTTTTGTGGATTTGGGTAAAAGGTAGGTAAGTGGAGAGCCTGATTCAAGGCTACCCTGGATACTACCTTTGGCATAAAGGAAGGGTTGGTTCGTAAAGAAACTCTGTCCTGATGGAAAATGATGAAAGGCTGCACAGCCATGAGGGCTTGTAGTTCCGAAACCCTGCGTGCTGAGGTGATAGCCAGAAGGAAGGCTGTTTTCCATGACAAATATTGCAGTTCTGTTGAAGCAGCTGGCTGAAATGGAGGCAGGGTCAGTTTTTCTAGAATGAAATTGAGGTCCCAAGCAGGTACTGGTTGCTTCCTTGGGGGTTTTATATTCTTAGCACCTCTGAGGAACTGTCTTAAGAGAGGGTGAGAGAATAAAGGAGGATCAGTGTTGTATTGAGCAGAAATGGCTGAGGCATGGATTTTGATGGAGGAGAATGAAAGTCCACTGCGTAGCATCTCAGCTAGGTACTGTAATATTTGAGGTAAATTCAGTATTCCAGGATTCTGACCCTTTTTCTGATTCCAGGCACAAAACCGTTTCCATTTTGCGGAGTAGGCTTTTCTAGTAGAAGGCCTTCTGGCCTCCAAAATGACATCCTGCACCTCCTTGGAGAGTAGGGTCTGTTGTGAATTTAAGGAATCCTCCATGCGGCTAGATTGAGTGTTTTCAGCTGACTGTGAAGAGTTTTGAAGTTGGGTTGAGTCAACAGAAGCGGCATTAGAGGCAGGATCCATGGTGGGGAATGCGTCAGGCTCCTCAGGAGTGGGTACCAGTGCTGTCTTGGCCAGTCTGGAGCAATGAGAATCATCTTTGGTCTGTCTGCTCTGGCTTTTAATAGAACTTTGGGCAGCAGAGGAAGAGGTGGAAAGGCATAAACTGTCATTGTTGTCCAACTGAAAGAGAGTGCGTCCACTTTCCAGGCCTGTGGATGATAGGTCCTTGAGCAGAATTTTGTCAATTGGTAATTTCTGTGGGAAGCAAAGAGATCTATGTCTGGCCTTCCCCATGCTTGAATTATCTTTGTAAAAACTTGAGGATGCAACTTCCATTCGTGTGGATCTGTCATATTTCTGCTTAGGTTGTCTGCCAGCGTGTTTTCCTTGCCTGGCAGGAATTGTGCTTGAAGTTGGATTTGTAATTCCAGAGCCATGTTCCAAAGAGACATGGCTAGCCTGCACAGGGGATATGAATGGGTTCCTCCCTGTTTGTTTATGTACCACATCACTGTGGTGTTGTCTGTCCTTATCAATAGCTGGCCTGGATGCAGTAGGTCTTTGAAAGCCATAATAGCATTTATTACTGCTAGCATTTCCTTTTGATTGATGTGTAGGTGCTTTTCTTTTTGGGACCATTTGCCCTGAATGCACTGATCTGTCATGTGCGCCCCCCAGGCGTAGTCCGAGGTGTCTGTTGTGATGATTTGATTTGCTTGAGGCAAGCAGAATGGAAGACCTATGTTTCTTTGGCATGCTTGAGCCCACCACAGAAATTCCTTTTGGAGGCATGGAATCAGTGGTATAATTGTTTCCAAACTGTGGCTGTGTTGAGACCATAAGTTTTTTAGGTACCATTGAAGTTTCCTCATATGCAGCTTTGCACATGGGATTAGCAGGATGCAAGATGCCATGAATCCAAGAGCCTGCAGGATTTTCCTTGCAGTCAGCCTGGTGAAGGTTGTCAGTTTTCTGAAGTATTGAGTTAGTTGCCCTTGTTTCTCTGGCGTGAGGTAGGCCATCTGGGTGTTTGTATTCAAGCTGGCACCCAGGAAAATTATTGTTTGAGAGGGTATTAGTCTTGATTTCTTTTTGCTGACTGTGTATAGAGTTCAACAACTTTATTACAAACGCCAGGTGTTTCAGAAGTATGTGTTTGCTGTCCGCTTGGATCAGGCAGTCGTCCAAATATGGGTATATTCTTATCCCTTGAAGTCTGCAGAAGGCAATTACTGAAGCCAGGCATTTCGTGAACACTCTGGGCGCAGCAGATAAGCCAAAAAGCAATGCAGAGAATTGATAATGGGTTGAACCTGCAAGAAATCTGAGGTATCTTCTGCAATCTTGACCGATAGGGACATGCAGGTATGCCTCCTTGAGGTCCAATGTTACCAGCCAAGACTCCTTGCCCAGCATGGGAAGAAGCTGCTATAATGTGAGCATCTTGAATTTTGGTACGAGTAAATATGTGTTTAGGATGGATAGGTCCAAAATAGGTCTCCAATCTTTGTCCTTCCTTGGTACCAGGAATAGTCTGGAATAAAAACCTTGACCCTGTTCTTGTGCAGGTACCTCTTGAATAGCTTTCATGTCCATGAGAGCTGAAATTTGTTTTTGTGCCTCTGCCCTTTGATTTTGCGGCAGGTTTGGCATGCCGCTCATTTTTGGAAGGGTGTGAAAGTGGAATCTGTAGCCTCTGTCTATAATGTCCAGGATCCATTTGTCTTTTGTGACAATATGCCAATTTTTCGAAAATAATGCCAGTTTTCCGCCTAATGTTGCTGCCATTAGAGCTTTGCTTGGCATGCAAAGGGGAAAGTTATTGGTTCTGCATTCTGAATGGCTGTGATCTATCCTCACCACCTCTTGGTGTAGGTGCTTGCCATTGTCTGCCTCTAAATGATCCTTGAGATTGCCCTCTACCCCTCGGGCGCCTGTATCTACCTCTTTGAGGTCTGTCCGTGGCTGGAAAGGACCAATTTTTTGAAGGCCAATTTCTACTGAAACGTGGAGGTTGTACCTGTAGGAAATCTTTCACTGTTTGCATTGATTTTGCCTTTTCCACCATTTTCTTTAATACCTCCTCAGCTTTAACACCAAACAATACATCTTTTTGAAGAGGTGCATCTAGTAATTTAGCTTTGACATGATCTGGCAAGGTTTGCTCTTTGAGCCAAGCATGTCTACGTATGACTGATCTTGTAACAGCAGCTCTACATGAGGCCTCTAAAGCATCAAAACCACATTGCAAGGTATGTTTACCCACTTGTTCTGCACTATGCAACAAATCCTGCAACCCCTTCAAGTCTGGTTGTTCAGGTTGTGACATTTTGCTTTTCAACTGAGATAACAAAAACTGTTGATACTTTAACATATGGAACTGACAGTTTAATGCCCTCACGGTTAAAGTGGCCGAGGTGTATACCTTTTTCCCCCACCTTTCTAAAGCCCTGGAATCTCTCTCTGAAGGTAATGGATTTTTGGCAGTGGAGGCCTTAATTCCCTTGGGACCCTGTGAAATAGTTTCTGGGTCAGCCGCATGGCTTTTGTATAGGAATTGGTGTGAATCAGGAACCCGGTAATACCTGTCAGGCTTGACTGGAGCTGGAGGTAAAGAATCTGGGTTAAGGCTGGCCTCTGAATACACATCATCTAGTACGTCTAAGACAGGAGGGATAGCCAGAGGCCTGTGCTGAGGGAGCAAGAGGAAATCCCTGAGCCTTTTCTTGGAGTCTGAGTAATCTTGGCCTTCCCAGTGGAAGTGTTCCCTCAAGGTATGCAAGGTTTCCCCAAAAGAATAGTCCTCAGGGGGGGAGACAGAGGGAATGGACTCCTCTGCATCAGAATCTTCAAAAGGGGAGTATGAATGTTCCTGGTCTTCAGAATGTTCTGAAGTAATGGAGGCCTGGTCCGAGGAAGGGTATTCTTCCTCCACTCTGGGCCTTTTGTCCGAGGGGGGTTGAGAACCCCTGATAACAGTAATCAAATCCTCAGCCATTTTGAGCATCTGTTTTTTAGGCATGGGGCCTTGAGAGGGGCCCTGTGGAGTTTGTCTTTTAGTATGCATGGCTGCTTTAGATTTAGTGAAAGCCTTAATGGAAAAAGAAGGAGGCCTGAAGACACCTTGAGAGGTGGCAGGCCTGTCTAAACTCTGAGTTTCCCCGCCAAGAGTGGCGTCGGTATCTGTAATCGGGTTGTGGGCCGAGGAGCCTGCGACCTCGGGCACAGAAGACACTGCTAAGTAGTGTCATCGGTAGTCAGGGGCTGCGTAGGCGCCTCGCTGAGAACCAGAGCACCAGTAGTCGGCTTTAGCGTGGTGTCGGTAGAAGTTGCGGACCTCGTATGTCGGTCCTTGTCTTTGCGTCTTTTACTCAAAACTGGAGTCGGAGTATCCGACGACATAATGTAATTAAACTTTTTGCCAAAATAGTGTTGGGCGAACTCCGCCCGATGCTTAATAGTGCGTTTGTTGAATGTAGCACAAAAACGACAGGCCGAGACGTCGTGGTCTGGGCCTAAGCAAGGAATGCAGAGGGAATGGAAATCCTTATGCGGTATTTGCTTCCCACATGAAATGCAATTATTAACTTTGTCTGACATCGGTCTGAGGCAAGAAAAGTTTCCCCAACGGGGTACTTAGCTTTCAAGAAGACTTCGGCTGAAGAATATTTGTAATCTCAGGAGCTGGCCGACCGGCACTTGAGAACTGCTTCTGCTTCGGGCACCGCGCAGCAAGAAAGACTGAAGAAAATGGCGTCGGCTGGTTCTTTTATACCCCTGCCGCACTGACGTCAGGGAAGAAGCGACGACATCCGACGCCGGACCTAAACTTTGGAATTCGGCCGACCGAGGACCCGCCTGACAGCATGATAACCCATCTGTTATGACTGCAGCTGTATGCACGATGAACATCGAATGCAGTGGCTTATCTACTTAGAAATAGCCTGCTCTGATATAGCCTTTCCCTCTGATCCTGCAGCAAATGCCACCAGTAGTTGCTCAGTTTTTCTTAGAAATTTGGTCCTGTTTAAGTAGAATCTTAGTTGTCTGTGTACGTCCAATGAATGTAGAATCCGCTCCCCCCTGTTCTGCGGATTTGGGTAAAATGTTGGCAGGTGAATAGTTTGGTTAAGAGCCACACTGGATACCACCTTAGGCATAAATGAAGGACTGGTCCTGAGGGAAACCCTGGCTGGGTAAAATGTAATGTAAGGCTCCACAGCCATGAGGGCCTGTAGTTCTGAAACCCTTCTTGCTGAAGTGATTGCCAAAAGGAAAGCTGTTTTCCAGGATAAAAACTTTATATCCGCAGTAGCTGCTGGTACAAAAGGAGGTAGGGGGAGTTTTTCCTGCACAAAATTGAGGTCCCATGCAGGAGTTGGTGCTCTTCTGGGAGGCCTTACATTTTTGGCCACTCTAAGATACTGTTTTAGCAGGGGATGAGAAAAGATGGGAGGCTCCGTGTTGTAATGAGCCAAGATGGCAGAGGCATGTATTTTTATTGAAGGAAAAAGATAGGCCCTTGTCAAGCATCTCAGTCAAGTATTGTAAAATCTGAGGAATATTTGGTTTTGTTATGTTCGTTCCTTGTGCTTGGTTCCAAGCACAGAATCTCTTCCATTTATCAGCATAAGATTTTCTAGTACTAGGCCTTCTGGCTTCCAAAATGACATCCATCACAGATTTACTGAGAGGTGGTGTTTGAATAATTACATGATCAGCCATGCTGCCAGGTTGAAAGTTTGGAGCTGTGTGCAGAATTTGATTGCTCTGCTGAGAGCATAGATGAGGTATTTGAAGAGTGGAGACATATTCCTTAGAATTGGGTACCAGTGCTGGCGAGGCCAATCCGGGGCAATCAGGATCATTTTTGTTTTTTCCTGTCTGACCTTTAGCAAGACCTTGGGAAGAAGAGGCAGGGGAAGAAGAGGCGTAGACTGACAGGTTTTTCCAACTGAAGGATAGGGCACCCACTTTCCATGCTTGTCTGTGATAAGTCCTTGTGCAGAATTTGTGCAGTTGATTTGGGGAGAGGCAAACATATCTATGTCTGGGCTCCCTCATTTCTGTGTTATCATGCTGAAGACTTGTGGAGCCAGTTTCCACTCGTGAGGGTCCATAAGATTTCTGCTTAGGTCGTCTGCCAGAGTATTTTGTTTTCCTGGCAGGAATTGAGCTTCAAGATGTACTTGGTAAGTCAAGGCTGTGTCCCACAATGCCATGCTAGTCTGCAGAGGGGAGAGGAATGTGTACCCCCCTGCTTGTTTATGTACCACATAACAGTGGTGTAGTCCATGTTTATCAGTAGTTGTCCTGGATGAAGTAAGTCCTTGAAGGCTGTCAGGGCATTCTGAAAGTACAGTTGTGTACCTACCATAAATGAAGATGTTCGAGTGTATTCACTGTTGCAGTCATTACTCTTGGGTTATCCTGCTGGCAGGCTACCCGCAGTCGGACAGAATTCCAAAGTCTAGGTCCGGCATCGGTTGCTGTCGCCTCTTCCCTGACGTCAGTGCACCAGGGGTATAAAAAGATGCAGCAGACGCCATTTTCTTCAGTTTTTCTTGCCCCAGATGTCAGGTGCCCCCAAATAGGAAGGCTGAAAAATATGCCAATAAAAATGCATGCATAAAAATAACATGCCCTTCATCTACAAGCAAATACACCAAATAGGTTGTATAGGACAGAGAAGTGCAGATAAGTCCCAGCTAAGAAAAGGGGGATGGTGGGTGGGTAACCTGGACTGCAACAGTGAATACACTCGAACATCTACATTCATGGTAGGTACACAACTGTACTATGTTCATCGTGTTTCACTGTTGCAGTCATTACTCTTGGGTTGAATCCCAAAGCTGAGGAAGGGTGACTGGGCTAAACAGGATTAGGAGAGGCTATGAGGCCCTGCAGAACTGCAGTGGCAAAGCCTGCTCTGGACTTAAAAGAGGTAAGTGGAAGTGTTTTGTGAAGGTGTGCACTGAACTCCAAGTTGCAGCCTCTAAGATATCTTTGGTTGGTACTCCTCTGAGGAAGGCTGCTGAAGTGGCTGCTGCTCTGGTGGAATGAGGCCTAATGCCCTTAGGCACTGATTTGCCATGCTGAAAATAGCAGAAACAGATGCAATGGCCTATCCATTTTGAAATGGTCTGTTTTGAGATGGCCTTTCCTTGTGATCCTGCAGCATATGACACTAAAAGTTGCTCAGTCTTTCTGAAAGCTTTAGTTTTGTCCAAGTAGAATCGTAACTGCCTGTGTATGTCCAAAGAATGCAGAATTTTCTCACCCTTGTTCTGTGGATTAGGATAAAAGGTTGGCAAGTGAATGGTTTGGTTAAGGGCCACACTGGACACTACCTTAGGCATAAATGTGGGGTTTGTCCTCCGAGAAACACTGTCTGGATAAAAAATGATGAAAGGTTCCACAGCCATGACTGCTTGTAACTCCGAGACTCGCCTTGCAGAGGTTATTGCTAGAAGCAGAGCTATTTTCCAGGATAAGTATTTTATATCTGCTGTTGATGCTGGCTCGAAAAGAGGCAGTGTGAGTTTTTCCAAAACATAATTGAGGTCCCAGGCCGGAATTGGTGCTCTCCTTGGAGGCCTAATGTTTTTGGCCCCTCTGAGGTACTGCCTTAATAAAGGATGAGAAAAGATAGATGGTTCCGTATTGTAATGGGCTGAAATGGCAGAGGCATGAATCTTAATAGATGAGAAAGAAAGGCCTTTGTTTAGCATCTCAGCTAGGTATTGTAAAATCTGAGGGATATATGGGACACATGTGTCAATGCCTTGTTCCTGGTTCCAAGCACAGAATCTCTTCCATTTTTCTGCGTAAGATTTTCTGGTACTGGGCCTCCTGGCCTACATGATAACATCCATAACAGCTTTTGAAAGGAGTGTTCTGAATGGCTACATTATCCGCCATGCTGCCAGATTTAAAGTCCTGAGTTGGCTGTGCAGGACCTGATTGTTTTGTTGGGTCAGCAAGTGAGAAGTTTGAGGCAATATCCATGCTGGACCTTGAGACAAGCTCTTTAGGATTGGGTACCAGTGCTGGCGTGGCCAGTCTGGTGCAATCAGTATCATTTTTGGCTTCTCTTGTCTGACCTTTAGGAGTACCCTGGGAAGGAGAGGCAGTGGGGGAAAGGCATATACTAATAGATTTTTCCAGCTGAAGGATAGGGCATCCACTTTCCATGCTTGCTTGTGATAAATCCTTGTGCAAAATCTCTGCAATTGGCAGTTGTGAGGGGAGGCAAACAGATCTATGTCTGGGTATCCCCATCTCCTTATTATCATGCTAAAGACTTGTGGATCCAGTTTCCATTCGTGGGGATCCATGAGGCTTCTGCTTAGTTCGTCTGCCAGAGTATTCGTTTTTCCTGGCAGGAATTGTGCTTGCAGGTGAACTTGAAAAGCCAGTGCTGTGCCCCATAAGGTCATTGCTGGTCTGCAGAGGGGATAGGAATGTGTACCTCCCTGTTTGTTTATGTACCACATAACCGTAGTGTTGTCTGTCTTTATCAGCAACTGTCCTGGATGAAGCAGGTCCTTGAAAGCTGTCAGGGCATTTTGAACAGCTAGCATCTCTTTTTGATTGATGTGAAGATGCATCTGGTTTGCAGGCTATGTGCCCTGAATACATTTTCCTGCCATATGGGCTCCCCAGGCATAATCTGATGCATCCGTTGTCAGTGTTTGTCTGGCTGTGGGTAAACTGAATGGCAGACCCGTGTTGTGGTGATAGGCTTCTGCCCACCATCGAAACTCCTGTTGCAGGCAGGGATTGAATGCAATCACTGTCTCCAGGCTGTGGCAATGCTGAGTCCAAACACTTTTTAGATACCATTGTAGTTTCCTCATACGCAGTCTGGCATATGGAATTAGTAGAAAGCAGGATGCCATGAAACCCAAGGCCTGCAGGATTTTCCTTGCAGATAAGTGGGTGTTTGTTGCCAAATTCTTGAAGTAAGTAGTCAGTTGCTTTTGTTTGTCCTTCGTGAGATAAGCCATCTGGGCAGTTGTATTTAGGCTTGCACCCTGGAATATTATCTCCTGAGAGGGCACTAGTTTTGATTTCTTTTCGTTTACTGTGTACCCTAGGCCAATTAGTAATCTTTTTACAAACGCCAGATAATTTAGAAGAATGTCTTTGTTCTCTGCTTGAATTAGGCAGTCGTCCAAGTAGGGATATATTTGAATTCCTTTTTGTCTGCAAAACGCAATTACTAGTGCCAGGCACTTTGTGAAGACCCTGGGCGCAGTAGATAAGCCAAAGAGCAGTGCAGAGAATTGGTAGTGCATTGAGCCAGCTATAAATCTGAGGTATCTTCTGCAAGATTGTCTGACTGGGACATGCAGGTATGCCTCTTTTAGGTCCAAAGTTACGAGCCAAGCCTTCGTGCCCAGCATGGGTAGTAGCTGCTGTAGAGTCAACATCTTGAATTTTGGAACTTCCAGAAACGTATTTAGTATAGACAGGTCTAGTATTGGTCTCCAGGTTTTGTCCTTTCTGGGTACTAGGAAAAGTCTGGAGTAAAATCTTTGCCCCTGCTCTTGTTGTGGTACTTGCTGAATAGCCCTCATCTCCATGAGGGCTGTAATTTGTTTTTGTGCCTCTGCCCATTGATTGTGTGGCAGGTCTGGCATACCTTTTGACCTTGGTAGAGTGTGGAAATGGAACCTGTAGCCTTGGGACACTATGTTCAGGACCCATTTGTCTTGGATAATCCTTTGCCAATTTGTTGAAAAATGTACTAGTTTTCCCCCTAAGGGGGCTGTCAAAAGAAAAGTGCTTGGATCTGGTAGAGGAAAGTCATTGGGAGTGTTTCCTGTAAGGTTGTGATTTGTCTTCTCTGCTTTTGGAGGTAGGCGCACCCCATTGTTAAGGCCTGTATAAGCCTTAGGGCTGAGCTCTGCCTCTGGGATGCCTGTATCTGCCTATTTGTGGTCTGTCTGACACTGGACAGGACCAATTTTTTAGAAGGCCAGTTTCTGCTAAATCTGGGTGGCTGTACCTGTAAGAAATCCTTGACTGTCTGCATGGATTTTGCTTTAGCCTCCATTTTTTTCAACACCTCTTCTGCTTTAGTACCAAATAAAGTATCATGCTGTAATGGTGCATCTAATAATTTTGCTTTAACATGATCAGGCAGATTTTGTTCCTTTAACCAAGCATGCCTTCTAATAACAGAACCTGAAACAGCGCCCCTGCAAGAGGCCTCCAGAGAATCATACCCACATTCAAAGTATGCTTTCCCACTTGTTCAGCTGCATGCAATAAATCCTGCAATTCCTTGTTCTCTGAACATTCAGTATTTGCCAACATTTTCTGTTTAAGCAGTGGTATTAAATATTGCTGATAATTAAGCATATGAAACTGACAATTTAAGGCCCTTACAGCCAGGGTAGCAGAAGTGTAGACTTTTTTACCCCATCTGTCTAGAGCCCTGGAATCCCTATCAGAGGGGACAGGGTTTTTTGCAGTGGAAGCTTTAACCCCCTTGGGACCCTGAGATATAGTTTCTGGGTCAGCAGTGGGGTATTTATACAGAAATTTATGAGAATCCGCGACCCTGTAGTATCTGTCTGGCTTAGCAGGTGCAGGGGTTAGAGAGTCTGGGGACAGGCCGGACTCTGAAAATACATCATCTACAATGTCTAGAACAGGTGGAATAGCAAGGGGTCTGTGCTGAGGAAGCAGCAGAAAGTCTCTGAGCCTTTTCTTAAATTCAGAATAATCTTGGCTCTCCCAGTGGAAATGTTCCCTCATGGTATGCAGGGTTTCCCCAAAAGAATAATCCTCAGGAGGAGAGGCTGAAGGAATGGATTCTTCAGCATCAGAATCCTCATAGGGAAGCATGGAGTAATCCTGTTCAGAAGAGGAATCAGAGGAAATAGAAACCTGATCAGAAGAATCATACTCTGTCTCTTGCCTAGGCCTCTTATCAGGAGGGGGATGGGAATCCCTGATCAAGGTAATTAGGTCTTCGGCCATTTTGAGCATCTGTTTTTTAGGCATGGAAGTCTGAGTAGGAGAATGCTGTACTTGTTTCTTTGTCTTTAATGCTGCTTTAGTCTTTTAAGCTGAAGATGGTTTCATATATAGCTGTGTAGGTCTGAAGACACCCTCAGAAGCCGATGCCTGCTCAGCGGGTCCGGACCCATCTGTGGGAATGATTTCAGTGTGTCCAAAACCTTGAGTATCCAGAGGCCCAGTCGGCTCCACGTGGGAGTCGGAAGCAGCCTGTGGCTCTGAGGTAGCCGGCGCTAGGGGCTGCGAAAGCACCTCACTGAGAACCAGCGAACCAGCGACTGGCCTAGAAGAGGCTTCGTCGTCAGTTTTGGACCTCGGATGCCTGTCCTTTTCCTTGTCCTTGCGTTTTTTTGTAAACTCCGGTTGTCAGCTGATCCGACGGCATTATATAATTAAATCTTCGGCCAAAGTAATGAAATGCAAAATCAAACAGACACTTGATAGTGCGTTGGTTAAATCTAGCACAAAACCGACAACTAGCAATGTTATGATCAGGGCCTAGGCAAGGAAAACAGTAAGAATGAAAATCCTTATGAGGTATTTGCTTCCCACAAGAAATACAATTGTTAACTTTTTCTCACATCAGTCTGGAGCAAGAAAAAAGTTTCTAGCAGTACTTAGCTTTAATGAAGACTTCGGATCTGAAATTCAGATTTGAAAATCTCAGGAGTCGGCCGACTGGCACTTGCGAACTGCTTTTGCTTTGGGCACCACATGGCAAGAAAGATGTTGACTCCATAAACTTTTTAGGTACCATTGAAGTTTACTCATATGCAGGCTTGCATATGGAATTTGTAGAATGCAGGATGCCATGAACCCCAAAGCCTGCAGAATTCATCTTGCAGATAACTGGGTTTTTGTTGCCATCTGTTTGAAGTATATAGTCAGTTGCCTTTGTTTGTCTGGCGTAAGGTAAGCCCATCTGGGCAGTTGTATTCAAGCTTGCACCCAGGAATGTAAGAGGGTACCAGTTGTAATTTCTTTTTGTTTACTGTGTACCCTAGGCATGTTAGAAGCCTTTTTTACAAAGTTCAGATGTTTAAGAGGAATGTCCTTGTTTTCTGCTTGAATGAGACAATCGTCAAAGTAAGGATAGATTTGTATGCTTTTTTGTCTGCAAAATGCAATTACTGGTGCCAGGCACTTTGTAAATAAGTAGATAAGCCAAAGGGCAGTGCAGAGAATTGGTAATGCATAAAACCTGCCTTGAAGCATATCTTCTGCACGATTCCCTTATTGGGATATGCAGGTATGCCTTTTTTAAGTCTAGAGTCACTAACCAAGCGTTCTTGCTCAGCATTGGCAGTAGCTGTTGCAAAGTCAGCATTTTGAATTTTGGGATGTCCAAGAACATGTTCAAAATCGATAAGTCTAGTATTGGACGCCAGGCAATGTCTTTTCTGGGTACCGGGAACAGTCTTGAATAAAACCCTTGTCCTTTTTCCTGTTCTGGTACTGGTTGAATGGCCCCCATATCCATGAGGAACATTCACTTGTTTCTGAGCCTCTGCTCATTGATTTTGTGGCAGATCTGGCCAACCGTTTGGAATTGGCAAAGTATGGAAATGAAATCTGTACCCCTGGGATACTATGTTTAATGATACTATGTTTAATACCCACTTGTCCTGGGTAACTAACTGCCAATTTTGAGCATGAA